>NC_081412.1:27235000-27535000 GCF_030272615.1 Cryptomeria japonica
CAAAACAGTTAACTTGCATCATAAACAAAGTTACAACCCTGCAAGCACACGGAAAGAGAAAATAAGCAAACTATAAAAAAAATGCATTACAAAACAAAACAAAAAATTAAATAAAACCAAAGCTTGCCTTGCAAATTCAAACCACTCACGGTGTGAAGCTCTCAAAGAAGCCCAATAAAACAGTCACAACCAGAACAAAACCTAACTCGACAACTACCACTAGTACATTCGGAGCTGATTTCCAACAGTCATTTGTTGGATTTTCGACGAATTTTTGTCAGAGTGTCAACAAAATCCACCGTCGAAAACTCGGCGTCGGATTGGTTGACGATGCCACGCCCATCGAAAATTCGACAATCCAATGGACTCTGCCGACGGTCAAAGAAGTCATCAGTCGAAAGCTTGGTATTCATTGTAATTTTGACGATTATCATTTTTATAAAAAAAATAATTATTATCTTCGATATAAAAGAGCCATCGAAGGAAGGAAACGCCGAAAGGACTCACCGAAGATAATAACTTCATCGACAAAAGATATCGAAGAAAGCAGAGAGGGTCTTCATCGACGGGAAAAGTTCTCGAGGAAATAATACTATCGGTGCAACATAAAAAGGACCCACCGAAAGGAGCGTTTTCATTGAAAGAATAATATCGATCAGACAAAAAGAAGCTACATCGATAAAAGATATCGATGAGGATATAGGTTTTGAGGAGGTTAAACTTCATCGACAAAAGATATCGAAGAAAGCAGAGAGGGTCTTCATCGACGGGAAAAGTTCTCGAGGAAATAATACTATCGGTGCAACATAAAAAGGACCCACCGAAAGGAGCGTTTTCATCGAAAGAATAATATCGATCAGACAAAAGGAAGCTACATCGATAAAAGATATCGATGAGGATATAGGTTTCGAGGAGGTTAAACTACATCGACAAAAGATATCAAAGAAATCAGAGAGGGTCTTCATCGACGAGAAAAGTTCTCGAGGAAATAATACTATCGGTGCAGCATAAAAATGACCCATCGAAAGGAGCGTTTTCATCGAAAGAATAATATCAATCAGACAAAAGGAAGCTACATCAATAAAAGATATCAGTGAGGATATAGGTTTCGAGGAGGTTAAACTATATCGACAAAAGATATCGAAGAAATCAGAGAGGGTCTTCATCGACGGGAAAAGTTCTCGAGGAAATAATACTATCGGTGCAACATAAAAAGGACCCACCGAAAGGAGCATTTTCATCGAAAGAATAATATCGATCAAACAAAAGGAAGCTACATCGATAAAAGATATCGATGAGGATATAGATTTCGAGGAGGTTAAAGGCATGTTCTCGATATGCGTGGTTTTGCCGATGTAACTTTATTGGTGAAGAACAATAAGGGAAAATAAAGAAAAGCTTCAGTGAGATAATAGACTCATTCATCGACGGGGCATAGTGATATTGATGAAAGAAGTATTTCGATGGAAAAATAAAGGAGGAAACTGAAGCTCAAGGTTTCTTCGACATAAGACCAGATGGATATCAGATATGTTTCGATGAGGAGACAGCCATACTGACCGAATACAGTATTTTAATGAAGGGAAAAAATACTTGATCGAAGTAATATTCGAAACAAAAGTATTGTCGATAGAAACAAAGAGATCGATGGACTAAAGAAACAAATGATCGAAAGACATATCCTCATCGAAATGATTATTGATTGCGGCAAAAATCATAAACAAATCCTAGGGAAGGTCACATCATCATTAAATTCAAACGTGTGCCCAAGTGACCGTTGTCCAAAGCGCCATTACTAACTGATTAAATACGCCATAAGTAGTGGATCAACCATCAAAGGGCACAACATTAAGGAACTCACAGGCGATGAACTAAAAGTAGGAATTGGGCGAATTCACAGATAAAGCTCAGTAATTCCAAGTAAGTTGTTTGCACACAGACCTCTTTTACAAAATTCAAATGGAATCATCATCTAAAACTAATAAGACTAGAAAGGAAAAAGAAACAATCGCTGCAGAAGAAGAACCTAAAAGACAAAAAAGGGAAGGGCGTTCTTTGGCCCAGGACCTGATTGACCAGTGCCCATCATCCAATTTGAGGTCCAAGAAGATTAGAGCTGATGAGGAAGGCCTAGAGGACTGGTTTGAGGATCTTGGAGACATACGGATAGAGTTGAGAGGGTATGAATTATTCATATATGGGTACAACAGAAGAGTTGCCCCTCAACCTATCAATAATTTATGGCGATTGAACTTAGGAAGGTTAGTTGTGGCTAATGTATTCATCAATGTGGAGCTCATGAAGGCATTGGCAAACAATTATGACCCTAAAACTAGGACCATGTGTGTGAGCCAATTCTTGCAATCACAAAGGAGGTTATTGACACCCTGTTCGAGTTGGATTGGGGATTTGAAGAATTGATTGACCTCAAGAAGTTAACAAGTGAATATTTTAACCTAGAGCACATTTACAAAACGTGGAGACTCCCTATACATAGACCTAGGAATGCAGGGTCCTTAGTGCCACTAGGTCAAGATGACAAAGCTCCCTATGATGTCAACTCTTTCCATCCATATTTCAAGTATACCTATTACTGTGTTGCCCAAGTGCTAGGGATAAAAGCCCATCCTTTGATGGATATTGCAGCCATGGTCATTTGTGCCGATTTGCAGTCTAAGGACCCCCGCTTCTTTGATTTTTCTACTTATTTGGTTGAGCTTTTGAATCATGGGTTAGAAAAGTTAAAGGGGGATGTCATCAATGTTCATTTCAAGCATTATTCCTTACTTATGCATATGCTATTGTATGTGGGACAAGATGAAGGGTTATGGCTAGAAGAGTTATGTGTCAGGACATATGACAATGCTGGAATGAGAAAACCATTGCAACTATGGGTTTCTTCATGGGACCAGAGGTATGTGAATAATCAATATTAGCATTTTGAGGAGTTCTTTGTCAAGCCATTATATAGACTGTTGGGATTCTTGTGCAATCATGCCCTTCCACTAGAGGTTCGAAGATTCCTAAGACCAAAAGATTTCGCTAAAGATCCCTCAATTGAACACAATTGGGGAGATTGGTATTGTTTTTCGAATTGCACACAAGTCAGGGTATACGGGTTCGAAGGGAAACCATACTTACTACCACTTACAGTCCCTAACAGAGTGGCTTGTCTGGAAATTGTGAGGAAACTGTCAATAGTGAGTACAAAACATCTGACAAGCCATGGAAAATAATCAATTGTACCTGGGTTGTTAGTAATTTCGGATTTTATTGTGAAAAGTTCAAAGAGTTATGGGCCGCTGCAGACAAAATTGGATTATTATGTCATGGCTATGGGGGATCCAAGGCCCAATTTCGATCTTGAAGGATACATAAGGATAGCTCAGTCATCACAAAAGCTGAAGGCTGGAGAGCATAAATCGTACCTATCGGATGACCTCATTAAGAACATTGTTAGAGAAGAGGCCAGAGTGAAGCGAATAAAGTTTGAGAATGCAATGCAGGCTTATAAATGGAAGCTTTATAGAAGGAAAATGGATGAGAACATGCTACAAAAGATTGAAGACCCCTTGGAGTTGGCCAACAAACTTGTGGAGCATGAATTGGAAATACTTGAGGGAGTCCCGCCTCATGTTTTTAGGGATTACATTGATACTATTAGGAATATAGAGCCTTTGGCTCATATGTCTCCTTCTTCCACATCTGGCATCGTTCCATTCACTCCTTGAGAGGATTACCCCCCTGGTTATGCAGAGGATACACTGATAGACTTGGCAACAGGACAACTGAATGTGCGAGAAGTGGCTGACATCAAATTATTGGAGCATGAGGATTTCATTGCTGATAGTGACTTCATTGCTTCCAAGGAGTTCACCGCATTCCTCTATCAACATAAAGGATCTCAAATTAGGAATAACATGAGAAATAGTGAAGAAGAGCAGCAGCTTCAAAAGTTACAAGAGAAGATGGATCTTGTGATGAGAGAAATAACATCTAAGAAGGGAAGACAATTGCTTAAGGAAGCTGGTGTGCTATTATACTCTAGATGGGACATGAACTCTGCCTTGTTGTTTGATGGATTCCTCAAGAAACAGGACCCAAGTAGGCAAATGATGCCAAAAGAGATTGATAAACTCCTTAGAGGATCAGGATATGATCCAGATCAGAAGGCTCTTCTATAGTGGGCTATCTATCCCAAAGATAAAACACCTATATTTGTTGATACAAAAGAAGCTTTTGGACATTTGATGGTGCAGCAGGTTGGAAAGACTGACCCTAGAACAACTGCCAAACTAAATTTGGATGTTGCTAAACTAAACCAAGATCAGATAGAGTTTCTGGTCCAAGAAAATTGTACATACAAAAGCCTATATGAGAAAACCGATGAAGAAAAATAGAGGCTGCAAGCAAGATTTCTTCAGATTGATACAAGTACCAGTCAAACAGGGATGACATACGGTGTTGACAGAGATGCCATGGATGCCTTGACAGCCGCTATGTATTGGAGGAACAGGGCCGAAAAGTCATCTCGGCAACTAAAAAAGGAACAACAAAAGATGGATAAGTTAGTTCTCGAGGTCGTTGACCATAGATTCAAAAGTATGATGCAGGTTACAAAAATCTATTGGAAGACATACACTGGAACAATCAAAGCTGTGAAAGAGCATAAAAGGCTCAAGTCTCGGTTGGAAGGCTTGATGAATGACAACAATCTGATGAATCCAGGTGAGAAAATTGAAGCCGAGGCTCACTTGAAGTCCCATGATGAATTGGCAAATCAATTAAGGAAAGAGCATCAGAGGCTGGACAATGGGAATACCCCTAGGGTGCCCTCTTTTTACAGTAATGGTGAGTTAGTATCGTTGGAACAGTGGAAACAAGAGTTCAGTGATGAGAAGAATCGAGCAGTAGCAGATTTGGATCGGGACAAAGATTTGTCACTTTGTGTTAACAATATTCTATCCAATCATTTCCAAATAGAAAGCGACACGAGGACACTAAACAATGACGTTATAATGTATAAAGATGATAAGTACATTGAACACATAGGAATGTTGAACTTGTTTGTCTTCCAGTTTGTTAACAAAAGTGCTAGTTAATAGTTATGTGCTGAAAAGCCATGATGATTGGTGATAATGTATACCTTCATATAAATGAGGGAATTTTTGTAACAATAAGGATCATTAGAGAAGAAATAGAATATAGCCTCAGGCTTACTATTGTACCATTTTGTGAACATACATAATATAATCAGTCATCTTTCCTTTGTGTATATGCTGTGGATTACTGCATCTTTTTGTAGGCAGTTGCTTGTGATATTATCTAAAGGAGATAAGGTTACTTGTGTTCTTCCAGTAAAACTCTGTGTTTCATATTGTGGATTTGAATAAAAGATTTACTTGCGAATATAGTTTTGTATATAGTGCGCATGCATATTATCTCAACCATGGTGCGCCTGCATATGTATATAGTTTTGTTTATAGGTGGAAAGCTTGAGGTTCAATGTCGAACTTGGTTGCTCTGATACCATATGTAATATTCCATTAATTCTATACTTAAAGAAAATAAATTGTGATCTATATTAAGATTAAAAATTGAGCATTTCAAAATAAAACATAACTACTTCAGTTGAAGGAGAAAACTAACTAAATGTTCTTCAACATAATAAGAATCTAACTAATTTATCTAAAAGGAAGGTAATCTTTTAATGATAAAAAACATTGAAAAAATATTATTAAGCTAATCAATATGAGAAAGGAATTCAAATGGCAAGTTTCATTTTTGAGGAAAGAGATAAAGGTTCAGAGGTTACTGTTATCACTGTTTAAAAAATGGGTATTCTTTTCCATAACTGGCTAAGTCTATGAAATTCTTGGGTTTGGTATGGCCTTGTGACTTCTATTGCTTTGGGTCCTAAAGAGGGTTTAGGGTTTAGGTTTAATCACTTTCAAAATGTCTGAGAAAAAACCCTTATAATTCTATTTCTATGTTACTTTATTCACTTAAGTAATGGGTCCTTTTGTCATGCAAAGTGTTCCCCCCGTTGTTTTTTTCCTAGGCAGTCCTTTTAAATGTTTTAATTTTTATTCGCCTTTAAATTGCCTTTTCTAATGACCGTCGGGCCTTGTAATTGTCGTGCAACTCTCAGTCAATCGGATGGCCCGCATGGATTCGTGAACTCAACATGCCTAAAAGTTACCTATCGCATAGTAGCAAAAAGGTTTGGTGAGACCCAGTGATAAGGACTTCTTTCTTGGCTAAAAGCATTCTATTGAAGTATCTAAGATTCAAACAGTATCGATGAGACCCAGTGATGTCTCATCGATATAAAAGGGGCATCGAAGAAAGCAAATGCCGATGAACTTCAGAAAGGACTCATCGAAGACAGTAACTCCATCGATAAAAGATATCGAGGAAAGTGGAGATGGTTCTCATCGGCAAGAAAAGGTCTTCGAGGATATAATAGACTCATCGAAAGGTATCGAAGAAAGCAGAGGTGGCCCCCACCGATGAGAAAAGGCTTTCAAAGAAACAATATCATCGATGCAAGATAAAGAAGATTCACCAAAAGAAGCATTCTCATCAAAAAGGTGATATCGATAAAACAAAAGAAAAATACATCGATGAATGATATCGATAAGGATATGAGTTTCGATGGGAGGACAAAAGAAGTCATCGAAGTCCAAAGTCTCTTCGACATGAAACCTGGTGGACAGCAAAAAGATTTCGATGAGAATGAGTTTCGAGGAGACTAAAAGGCATGTCTCTGATACACATGGTTTCATCGATAGAAGCCATCTCTCTTTGTTTCATCTGATCGGATGGATAGTGTGGTTTCGTGAGATCAAGCTGAACGTGTTTTAACCTTCGTGAAGTGGTGAAAGGGTTTGGCGGGTCCCAGAGATAAGCGGTCTTCTTTGGTTAAAGAATGATCGGGTTGGAAAAAGATCAATGGCTTCTCATTGTTTTGTGGTCGGGAGATGCACGAGCTATACCTTTAGCGAAATAGCGAAAAGGTGGAGGGTCCCGCTAAGAGTGGTAGTAAATGTGGTAACCCCAGTTGGCGATGACATGGCGGTGACAAGGCACTTAGTTGGCAGTATGTTGTGGGTCTGGGCAAGGTTGTCATAAAAAGAGAAAACAACGAGCAAGTTCTTGAGATCTAACAACTCGCATGAATTCGCGAAGATAAGATTCTAGCAAGTTAGTCATTGCGAAGTAGCGAAAAGGCCGATGGGCTCAAGGGACAGGCATGGTGTGAAGTTAAAAGTAGATCAGGTTTGCTTTGATCTAACGGTTCTCATGGTTTTGTGGCTGCAAGCCAAACGAAGAATAATGTTCGCGAAGTCGCGAAAGATAGGTGGAAATCACACGGAGGAGTGATGTGGCATAACAGCTGCCGCTTTTTGTAGAGCTTGATAGTAATGTGTCGAGTGACACATGGTTTAAAAAAGTGGTTGAGGGCCCGCCTAGGTGTAACCGACAGTTATGTGGGAATAGTAAAAGGGAACACGTGGCAGATTAAGGGTGGAACCAAAAGGAGTTTCTAGGGCTAATGGCCGACTGCCATGTGGCATTTATTAACCGGATAACAAGTGGGGCAAGTAATTCCTGGATAAAGGGCCCACTTAAAAGGCATTCATCTCAAGATTGATCCAACCCTTCTCGTTGTTTCGTGACCCGAAGATGCCCGTAGCTTAACCTCAGTGAAATGGCAAAAACCGTTAGCCGTCAAGATGAGGCGCGGTTAGTTAAAAGGATTGACGGTCCCGGTTGGAGTTAAAGGCCGGGTGATTTGAGTTTGATCTAACGCTTGGCGCGGCCTCACGAAGGAAAAGTGCATGACTATTAAACTCCGTGAAGTGGCGAAAAGGAGGTAGGGCCTGACACTAAAGCAAAGAGATTAAACAGAGATAAAGGCAATGTAAGTTTTCGAGATCCAACGGCCAGCGTTGTTTCGTGAAAGAAAAGAGCACAGGTTTTATGTTCTACGAAGTAGTGAAAGAGCGAAACAGAGGAAAGACTTAGAGAAATTATGACCCATTGGAGCCAATTTTGAATTCGATTTGGCAAATTTAATTCTGAAAAGAAAGCCGAAGCATGCAGAGTTAATTTCTAAAAACTTAAATGCCAACTTGCCCTTTTCGGTCTGCATCAACTTGATTGCTAAGTATTGTTTCATCAAGGTTTGTTGTAGAGTGAATTGTTGCATAGCGATTTTCTTCAAGTGAATAATCAGGTTTCTTGTGCTTTTCTTGATAACTCTTGGTTTGTTCTCAAATACTGCTATGTGAATTACTTCATTAGAGGTCTGTGCTAGCTTCTAGTGGAATAATTGTTTGACCAGAATGGCACCCAGAAGTGAATTTACAGGGAAAGTAAATTACCAAGACCGAAATATCTGTGATGATTTTTTAGAGCAATTAACCATGTCCACCAATGTTGGGGCTAAGGCCAAAGAGCTAGTACCTAAAAACCCTCGTCTAAAAATTGGAGATGGCCTTTATGATAAGGGTAATTGGTTGAGGGACCCTGAAATAGGATTGTCAAGCTTAGGACTCTTCAAAGTCAGTTTTGGGTAGAGGAATTCCCCAGCTCCTTTGAATGGCATATGGGAGCAGGATGTAGGAAAGCTTGTGGTCCTAGGTGTTTTTATGGATGTAGATCTGTTAGCACTAATTGCACAGAATTATGACTCTGTGGCAAGATGCATCAGGAACATAAAGGGACCAGTTTTGATTGAGATAAATGAAGATGAATTCAGGAAAGTGTTTAAACTCAGTGAGTCCTCCAATTTGTTAGAACCTATTGACTTTGAGTCGTTAGCCCAGGTTTACAACACACAAAGGGATCATCTTAGAAGTGGCCCATTGAATGAATTCTTTGTAAAGATAGGGGGGTTAACAGTTGTAGGCCCCAACACAATGGAACCATTCTCTCTCAACCTATTCACTCTGAGAGCTAAGAGTATGTATTGGGCATTATGCCAGATTTTTGGAGAGGATGCTAAAAAGAATATGCCAACCCATTAGATGTTAATGATTGCACAAATTCTAAACCCCTCCCTAGCAATAACATTTGATTATGCCTCATACCTTGCTGATGCAATTCATAAAGGGCTAGTAGGAATAAAAAATGGTAAGGTGGATAGGCCATTTGGATGGTACTCCATGTTAATGCATATGTTTCTATTCAAAGGGGCTGATTATTTTGGAAAGGAGATGGACCTGATTAAGGTCAAGGATAAAGAGGAGATGCCAGTGCAATTGTGGAGTACTATTCTATCTTGGGATAGAGAAGATGCACGCTATTTAAAGTTTGATAGATGCTTTGCATCTAAAATTAGGATTCTTCTATGCAGAGAAAACCCTAGAATTCCTAAGGCTCTTTTGGAGTTTCTCAGACCAAAGGAGTTTGCAGAGGATATCAAGATTGTTCACAATTGGGGAGACATATATTTGTACCCTGTGTCTACTATTTTTAGAGTGTTTGGATTTAGAGGCACCCCCTTTTTACTACCCTATTAGGTCCCATTGAAGATAGGGATTGCAGAAGTCCTAAGACAAATTGGGGGAGTACAAGAAGCAAAGCTAACCAATAGAGGTAAAGGGACTATTTTCCCAACTATTACCATGGCTCACCATTTTGTGATCACTAAGGGTGGATGGAGATTTTTTGAATAATTCTTTAAGCCATATAGGTTGTCTACTGCAGTGTAAAGATGTGCAGACCCTGAGGATTTTTTCAATGGCATGTTCAGAAAAAGAGCAGTGTGCAGAGGTAGGCCACATCAATTTCAGTTCCCAGAAGATCTAATTATAAATGAATTCAACTTAGATGAGCAAGAATTGAGGAAGGAGAAGTGGGTGGCATATAAGAAAGCCCTTGATTTTATCCATCAATTTGACACTGGCTATGACCCCCTTTCTAGCTTCAATCCATTTGAGGAGAAAATAAAATTCCTGATTCTTTATTTTGAAGATCTCATGTAGACCTTAAAAGAAAAGAGGGAGGCCATAATGCAAAATGAGCCTAATAAGGCTAAGATGGTATTGGCTAAGCCTGCCTTTGCTAGAGATATCCCACATGGTGACTATGTAATGCACAAAAGGTCAAAGTACACTGTGATAAAGCCAGTGATAGGTGAGCCTTCCACTTCAAAAGGGAAGAGGAAAATTGAAGATGTCATTGACATCCAGGATTCCCCTAAGAAGCAGAGAGTGGGAAAGGAAATTGAAACTGATGAGCCTTAATATTCTCCATCTCAGTCTCCTATCCACATTGGAGATGAACAAGCTGTGGCTGAACAATTATTGCAGTTAGGGAGTCTCAGTGAGATTGCCTATACCTATGAGGAGACCCAAGAGGGGATGCCCGAAGAGCCACCTAATGCTAAAATGGATTTGACTGATGGTAAGTTAAAGGGCCAAGAAATGGACCTTACTATTAAGTAAGCTAGTGAAGAATTCCTAGTTGACAGTAATTTTGTCACATCAAGAGCTTTTATACAGTTTCTATGGAAACAAAATATTGATCAATTCAAGACTAGATGTGAACAGAGGAAAAGTGAACAACCTCTTAAAAATACTACTCAGGTAGAAGAAGAGGTTAAGCAAGAAATGATGGAGGAGTTCAAAGCAATCATCCCTGAGAAAGGAAGAGAAATGGTAGCAAAGGCTGGTGTGTTGATTCTCCCTGAATGGGATATAGCTGATGCCTTAGTGCTTGATGCAGTGAGGAAAGAAACAAAGCCTATGGAAGGAGTCACATTCAGCAAAGATAATGTTTCTCTTGTCATGTGGTCTTTAAACAAGGATGAAAACAAAAGAAGGAAGGATGCATCAAATTCTAGCCTCTTAGGAGGCATGATAGTTAAAAGAGTCTAAGACACAAGGGTAGTGGAAGCTGCAAGAACAGTCCTAAAGACTGCAAAATTCAGTGTTGCGGTGGCAGAGAAAGAGGCACAAGAAAAGGCTAATCTCCAATTGAAGTTGGAGACTATTTTAAAAGCTTACAATGATGCTAAAGAAGGAATAGCCAACAGAGATAGCATAATTGCTAGACTCCAGAGTCAACTGCCAGGTCAATATCATCCCGATGAATCTTCCACACTCATGATAGCCTCCTCTCCAACAAGACACCCTCTTACTAGTCCCATCATTGAATATCCCCCTTCTCCTATGCCTTCTAGTTCCCAATTACCTGAAAAATGTCCAACATGAGTTGGAAAAATTGAAACAAGCTCAGACATTGTATGCAAACAAATATGAGGAGAAGGTGAAAGCCACCATCTTGAAGTTTGTTGACTCAGTCAAAACCTCCAATGTATACATAAATATGAAGAGGATTCTTGAGGTTTTGATCAAATTGAGAGAAGAAGAAGCCACTTTGGAACCAATCCTGAATAAGTGGGTGCCTAGAGGTAAAGAGTTAGAGCTCATGTGTTCTTCCCATGCAGATGTAGAAGAGAATGACAATCTAAGGTCCACATGTGAATTTATAAAAGAGATGAATATTCTTTCAGTGGAAGGAGTAGGTATAAAAAGAAAATCCCAACTTTATAGGAAAGAATATTCAAATCATAAATTTGAAATGTTTCTAGGAGGTTTCATTGATCCTGTCCAGCTAAAGGAAGAGAAGACTTGGTTAAAGGAGGTGGACAACAATTTTTCCCTAAGGATCAATCAGATTATTAGTACTGATGACACATCCTTATTTGTCCGAACAATTGAGGAAATTGAAAAAGTGAAATCTCATTATGGTTTCATAGAAACAGAGATTGGGCATGTATGAGTCACTTGGAAGCGGCTAGAAGATATGAAACAGAACATTGCTAGTTTTACTTGGCCTAGTGATGATGTGTATCAGGAGTGGAAAGATAAGTATATGGGATAGAAAGAAGATGCTCGAGAGCAGTTATAGGAGGTTGCAACAGCACAACAAGCAGAGGAAGCCGCAGATGCTGAAAAGGACTTATAACTGCTTCTTGAAGACGACTGGTTGTTTGTAACAAACTTTCTTTTGAAGGGTCCAAAGCTTGTATGCATCCATACTATTATAAATGGATACCAGGACTCCTAAAAAAACAATCGCAAGTAATTGTAAGAAAACGCTGCAGAAATTTATTTGAGCTTTTTTCTAGTCTTATGGAGAATACTTTGAGTTTTGTAATATTTTCTCAAAATTAATATCAATATACAGACTAGAAATAGTGTATATACATAAATGTGCATAGCAGTCATAGGGCAACTCATGTCAAATGTGCAACTCAATACAATAAATAATCTTAGTTTGTAGCCCTATAGCATCATAATGCAGTCCTTGACCAAGTATGCATACAAGAAACATCTATTTCTATTAAGGCACAAGCATCAAAGTTAGAGGTTATGACAACTAGTGAAAAACATCAAGAACAAAAAGTTTAGTCTCAAGAATTAGGAGTTGTAATAAAAAAACTTACAAGGATGAGGCATATTCATAACTTTTGCAATCCCACCTTGGATATCAACACTAGAAGCAACTCATATTGTTCGTGTACAGACAAGACAATATGGGAGTTCATTATACCCAACAACTCGTGGTGTTGTTTTTCATGTTGGCTCTATTGGACCCTGCAATTAAGATTCAATATACATTATTCAATAAGATTAACTATGCAACATAATGAAATATTGAAAAGTGTGTTACCTTGTTGAGCTTCGCTTGGTTTCGAGAATAGTTTAATATTCTCTACTTAATAGGGCCAACCACATGAAGGTGGAAGCTCATTTGCCCCCCCCCCCCCCTAACATCACTCTAAATTCCCCGTTAACATCTTATAACATTCATTCATTAATTCTTTCTACCATTAATAAAATATAGCATTCATTCATTAATATCACATAACGTTCATTAACACATAACATTGATTAACATTAATTAACACGCAACATTCATCAATATTAATTAACACATATCATCCATAACCATTAATTAGCACATAATTACATTCACTAACATATAAAAGTCGGTCATTATCAAATAAGTTAGATTACAATCATTTCTTTCTTTTTTTTTTCTTTGAAGCTATGAAAAGACTAAGTGGAATATCGGTGTCTTCATCATTTCCCCCCGCTACAAATGTTCTGCCAACTGCTTGTGATCTTAATGTATGCCTAGTCCTATATTGAGGATGAGGACACTGAAGCGAAGGGGGGTCCTCTGCAATAACAAAGAAATGGGTTTAATTCAAAAAAAAAAATTATTATTGGTACAAGTATTTCATTAATTTAGAGAACATAATTGTTGTGCTCTTTACCTGATGGGGCCACATAATTTTGTGTAGCCTCAACCTCAACATGCTGAACACCACGGTCCTCTTTACCTGAGTGGGGAACATCACGTTCTTGAGGTTGTGTACCTAGATCATGCTCCACTTGCTCACCACCGACTACATGCTCTAAAATATTAACAAGAAAGGTTACATTAATTACTACTCTAATTACAAATTAAGACGTTTAATTGTATTTGTATGCAGGAAAAGTGGGCTAATAAAACTAAATATGTGAAAATATTTCAAAATACTAGTCCACACACACACAGAGGACTTCTTGGTGCAAGCTATGGAGTAATAACATATTACTCAGCTTCCCAAGGAGGGTCCCATGGTTCTCTATCTCACAATGTCCCTCAAACCAATGCTTTGCTCTCAGATCACTGAGCAAAATGGTTCAGGGATGGCAAATGTAAGAACGAGGGATGCTCTGATAGATTTTAGTATGAGATGCATTATAGGCTAGGTATGATTCTAAAATGCAATAAACTAAATGATAAGATGACAAGATTAGTATGAACACTATCCTAGCATACTATATTTAGTCTATGATTGAACTAAAATGATAAAGAAATTATTCTAAACATGCATATTTAGTCTACTTCCTGATCTAAAAGAGAGGCTAAATGATGGGCATATATGAAATGAAAAAGCTTGAAAGAATTTGAGCATAAGTGTAATGCTTCAAATTTGAAAGATGATTGTTAAGAATGGAGGAATGAGAGCTCTATTTATAGCACAAATAGGGCAATGGATGGTCAATATTGAATGGTTTAATCAAGGGCCAAGTTTGAAAGTTGGGGATCCATGTGCATAATTGGCACCATTGAAATGGTGACAAGTGTCAACATAGGATTGGGTTGAGAAAAGAGGTTGGAGGCATTAAAGGCCTGAGAAGACCTCATGGTTATCTAAAGGCTAAGGGTCAAGTCTAAGTTAGGCTTACCCACTGGATTAAGAGTTAATCCAAGGATAAACCTTTGTGCAAATGATTAAGAGATAATCATGGTCAAAGCATTAATGGCCTGATGAGACCTTTGGGTTGGGTAGAGGTTGAGTCAAAACAAATGTTTTAACCATGTGGGAGGGTTTGAGTTAACCATTAATGGTTATTGGAGACTTTGGGGATTAAGTGGTTGAAAGTTGAAAGCCTTCAATGGTTATCAAAGACTTTGAGCCATTTAGTGGTTGAAGGTTGAAAGCCTTTAATGGTTATCAAAGACTTTGAGCCATTTAGTGGTTGAAGGTTGAAAGCCTTTAATGGTTATCAAAGACTTTGAGCCATTTGAGAAGTGACTTCCCTTTGCTTAGGGATGTGACAAAGTTTAGAGGAGGGGTTAGGTTAATTAGAAGTGATTAGAAGATTCTAGAAGGGATTAGGAAGGGGTTTGGGATTTTGCAAGTGGATGGAGGGATAATAGGATTTAATTGAAATGATCTAATTTAATTCAATTTGGTTGCCATTTGAGGAAATTAAATAAATTAGATTTATTCAATTTAGGATAACTATTTAATTAAATTTGAATTTAATTAAAAGTGGATAGGGGGATTTAATTGAATAAAATGATTTATTCATTAAATGGTACAGTGAATTTAATTTAAATAAATTGAATAATTTATTTAATAAAATAGAAGAATGTGGATAATTTAATTAAATTGGATTTAATCAAATAGAAAAATGAACATAAAATATTCATTTAGGAATATGGTCATTTTTATATGTCTACATTTTGCCCCTCTTTGAAGTGACGTGTGTGCACATGTTATTTCAAAGAAAATGATGCCTTATCATGATTTATGATCACTACAATTTTTGTGTCGTTCTTTTGATTTGCCAGTCGTGCGCCAGATTTGATTTGATGCCCCAGATTCGATATTTGATGGTGATGCCCCCTCGGGAGATGAATCAATATTTTGAAAAAAATATATTTTTTTGATTGAATGGGATGAGTTGCGTATGATGTGTATGATTTCATGCATGTAAAATGTGTGTGAATTGATTCATCTCCCGATAAGTTACAAATGTTATGGTATAGGGGAGACCACGACCATATTACAGGTCCATTGGGCTAACCCTAATTTCATTTTCCTCCTATAAGAGGGGAAAAGGGCTTGATTTAGGTTCATTTGTGCTTTATTGACTTTGGAGAAAGAGAATTTGCTCTGGAGAGAAAATGCCTATTCCCTATCACAGACATCGTTTTGAGCGCGTTCGGAGGTACTGGAGACCTGTAGCGCGTGGACCACCAGTAAGTCAACGTTTTTGACCCTTTTTTGATTTTTTGTTTTGTCATCTTTAGTCAATTTTTGAATTTCAAAGTTCGGGTGTTTCGTTTTAGCGCGTCTAGGATCTAGAGTAGCGCATACGAAGTGTAGAGTAGCGCATCGAGGTCAATTTAGGGGTCGCGTTCGAAAAAGATAGGTTAGCGCATAAAATTATTAGGTTAGCGCGTGCATGTATAATAGCGCATGGAAAGTGTTGGGTAGCGCGTCGCGTCAACAGGTTAGCGCGTAGGACTAACCTAGCGCATAGGGGCCGCAGGGGTTCGCATAGAGAAGGGGGTTTAGCACGTAGGACTAACCTAGCGCATAGGGCTAAAAGGGTAGTGCTTAGGAGGGGTAGATTAGCGCGTAGGCAGAGTCTAGTGCATGGGGTGGGTTAGGTAGCGCATGGGGTGAAAATTTTAGCGCGTAGATAGAATCTAGTGCATAGGTTAGAGATAATAGCGCATAGGAGAGGCAGCCTAGCGCGTGGGGGTGTTTTAGCGCATTGAAGATCTGTTTTAGCGCATCTGAAAAATTTTGCAGTTTTGGCCGATTTGAAAATTTGTTTTGTCTGCCTATCGTGTTTTGATGAGTTTATCCAATATGAGTGTTTGTATAACTTGTTTTAATTTGCGATTTTCCAAGTTATGTATAGATATCAACGTGTTTTGTTAATCAGAATATGATGTATTTGCGTTGTCTGTTTCAAATTCAATGTGTGGGAAGCCTGAGTTGTATTACAAGCCGATATGGGTTGGAAACTTGAGTTGTTTTACAAGTTGATATGGGTGGGAAACTTGAGTTGTTTTACAAGTTTATGTGATTGTGGAGACTTGAGTTGTATTACAAGTTTTGATATGGTTGTTGAGAACTTGAGTTGTTTTACAAGTTGATATGAAATGATAGGATTTTGAACTTTGATTGTAGATGAGTAAATTGTTTCATGTTGTTGATGTAAGGTTGATTTTGATATCTTTGTGTTGATGTGGAAACTGATATGGGATATGTTTTGTTTGTTGACAGGAGCGATTGGGTGTTGTTCAGTCGAGGGAGAAATTCTCGAGACCGTGGACGTTGATACCGCGATTGTCACAGGCAGATTTGGACATTATTGAGAGATGTGGATTGACCTCTCCTTTGGATATGCCTCGGTTCACTGTGAACCGGGGGCTTTTGACAGCGTTGGCAGAGAGGTGGCATAGCGACACAAACACCTTT
The DNA here is from genome assembly GCF_030272615.1 of Cryptomeria japonica. Classification (NCBI taxonomy): domain Eukaryota; kingdom Viridiplantae; phylum Streptophyta; class Pinopsida; order Cupressales; family Cupressaceae; genus Cryptomeria; species Cryptomeria japonica. Next base: position 27,251,799 of record NC_081412.1, read on the forward strand.
CATTTTGCCACTGGAGAGATGACAGTGACACTGGAGGATTGCTACCGGATTTTGCAGATTCCTGTAGTAGGGGCACTACTTCCCTATGAGCAGTCAGAGGAGGGGGGCACAGAGGCACTGCACTGCATTTTTCAGGATGACATAGTTTGTGGCTATGAGATCCCCTGGCAGGAGTTTTTGGATTTGGGTTATGCACCGGTGCCATCTATACTGGCAGGATTCATTGGAGGATTCCTTTGTCCTGATCGTATGTCAAAGGGATTCTCAGTGGGATGGGGGTTAGTGTTGGAGGAGATGGTCACACAGGGCCGGAGATTTGCAAGGGGGTCAGCAATGCTGGCTCATTTATACCGGAGTTTGCATGAGGTAGTATACCTCGGGTATGGCAGTTTGTCAGCTGGCGTGACCCTATTACAGGTATGGTGCTGGGAGCACATTCCAGCAGCGAGGCCACTGACAGATAGAGACAGGCCCGTAGGTGTAGCATATGCCTACGGATATAGAGGTCTAGTTGTCCAGTGTAAGTTGGGCAAACTAGAGCATTGGAGGAGGGTTTTTGACGACATAGATATGGTCACTTGGAGACCGTATACAGGTTGTGAGGTATGGGCGGAGGATGGGCTGGAGATGCCCTTTGTATTTATGATGAGGTGTCTGATATGGAGGACCCCGTTTGTCATTGAGCGGTTTGTGGTGACCCAAGTTTTGAGGCAGTTCGGGCGCCAGCAGGGGATTCCTCAAGGAGCATGTTTGTATGCACAACGACAGCAGGATGTGGCCGATTGGGGGCCGACTATTGATAGTGTCGTGGTAGTGGAGGAGTTTGCGGGGTTGGCCAGGCAAATTTGGGACTATGCCCCAGAGATTCAGGACGCAGGGATGACAGATGAGTTTGCCCATTTGTTTGCTACGCGGGCAGTGGCTAGGATCTCAGATCCGGAGGAGATGAGGCCAGCTTTTGATTCAGATGAGGAGGAGGGAGATGAGGGAGATGATGGAGATGATGGGGAGGATGGAGGAGGAGGTAGAGGAGCCAGAGGGAGGCAGGGAGGTAGAGGTGTGGAGAGAGCGGTGCGGCAGGGGAGGATAGATAGGGGGAGAGGTGGATTGGCTATTGGAGCCGGGAGAGAGGGGAGAGTGGGGGAGGTGCTAGCTGTAGTGGGGGGTGAGGAGGAGCTGAGGAGACTAGCACAGAGGAGGAGGGCAGATGTACTCCCACCTCCAACACAGGTACCGTTGCGGGTTCGAGTGCTAGGTCATGTGGAGGATGCGCAGATCCGGACCTTGCAGATTACCGTTCAGCAGCTGCAGGCGCAGATTTTGACCTATCAGCGACAGATTTCTTAGTTGACCACTGAGAGAGATACTGAGATAGAGCGGCAAGGATGAGCGGAGGAGATGTTGGCGAGTGTGCAGAGAGCAGCGACGAGTGGTCCGCTGAGAGACACCCTTAGGGAGCTGACGCAGAGAGTGCAGGAGGTAGAGTATTATAGGCAGCATTATGAGGCTGCAGTACCCAGGGATCGGCGAGTGGAGAGCTTTGCACAGTCGAGATCGAGTCGATCTCGAGCCACTGGGACACGATCTAAAAGCTGAGGTGTGACGGGGCCAGTGAGACAGGACCCTCCTAGAGATCTAGGGGTGGGTGCATCTGGAGCGAGACCATCTCTGTCAGGAGATAGTCATACTTGAGAGATAGGGTCTCTGCTGTATTTTGGGATCATTGTTATACTTTGTACTAGACATAGTGTGTGGACACATTTTGTAGATTTTGATCATTTTTGAGATATATATACGGATGGCACCATTTTTTTTTTTGATCATGTGATGTGTTGATATGGATGCATGTTATGTGAGGCATTTTATGTGATGATGCAATATATGATGTAATGCATGATGCAGGATGTATGCTTGTTATATGCTGTGAGATGTATCTTGAAAATGAGATGTATGTTTTTAATATGCTACTAAATGTATCGTGATATGTAAATGATGTTAAAATGATATGCAAACTACTTGTAAAATGATATGCAATGATGTTAAATGATATGTAATGAGATTAGATGATGTGCAATGATGCTTTAAATGATATGTAATGATGATATGCAACTTAATTGTAAAATGATGTGCAACTAATTGTAAAATGATATGCAACTAATTATTTTTGGAGCATCCCTCAGTCTGTATTTGCCATCCGATAGAACCATATTTTTGCTTTCTTTGTAGGTTTCATCATTGAGCATTGATTTGTTTAGGATATGTTGAAAATTTATACAAGCATAATGGTATAATTGAACCATAATGACCTGAGAAAAATTTACATGATATTTGATTTTGCAAGATAGCACAAGCGTCAAGGTATAATTGAACCAGGACGACCTGAGTGCGTATTGCGTAAATAGACAAGATTTGATCATTTGTATGCGTGAAGTGGAATCAGGCCTTCAATGATATTCGATGTATCACGTCTCGAGGCAAGTATTCACACAGTACAAGTGATCGCCTCCCAGACAGAAGACTAAGAAAATATTGGAAGTTCCCCTTGACCTCTAGTTGTGAAGCATTTAGTGAGACAAGGAAGAGAATCCAATAATACAAAAAGTTCAAAATGCAAAACTAGTTAAGATTTTATGCTATAGTGCAACATTCAGTACTTTAGAAAATCATCCATCCTTGGTATTTTTGTGTTTTGTTTAGTTTTGTTTGGCAATGAAGCGTAGTGGTTTGTTGGATGTCATGCTATTGAGTTTTGCATCTAGTCTTGATGTCTTGAGTGTTTGCAATATGGATATGATTTATATGCCCCTAGCTGAGTGTGCCTCTTGATGTGAATATATACAGTGATTCCAAGCCATGGTGTATTAGTGGTAGGAGGATATATATATAGACAAATCAGGATAGTGACTACGCTAAGTATGTCCTGAATGGATATTTGCTAAGTGTCGGGCGATGACCGATAGTGTTTGTATGGATAACATGGTATGGAAATAGATAGAGGAGCTATTCTTTCACAAGAGCGCCTGTTTACCAGGTTTTCACCCTTTGTTTTTATTGTACTTTGTTTTTTCTTTTTCTGGATTTTTTGATTTTTTTGTTTGTTTTGGGCTTTTTTCATGCACTAGGCTACTTTAAGTATAGTACCTTTTCAGATGGATGTTGTTAGTTGGTTCGTCGAGCACATCTCCTTCAGAATTTGTTAGCTGATAAGCACCTGATCCATAAACTGATATGATAACATAGGGACCCAACCAGTTAGGCTCAAATTTCCCTTTCTTTTCTCGATCTTGCTGATTTCTTGGATTTTCTTTGAGTACTAGGTCACCAACCTTGAAGTTGCGGGGAATGACCTTGTGATTGTAGCTCCTGCACATACGTTGCTGATATGCTTTGAGATGAGTATAAGCATGTTGGCGTCTTTCATCTAATAGCTCAAGTTCTTGTAGGCGGTTAACTCGATACTCTTCATCTGGGATTAAGCCTTTCAAAGAGACTCTGAGAGATGGGATCTCTACCTCTAGTGGTAAAATAGCCTCTGATCCATATACCAATGAGTATGGTGTTGCCCCTGTAGGTGTGCGGATGCTGGTCCTGTATGCCCAAAGTGCTGGATTGAGTTGTACATGCCAATCTTTGCCTGCATCATTCACTGTTTGCTTGAGGATTTTCAGTATTGTCTTGTTAGATGCTTCCGCTTGACCATTTCCCTGTGGGTAATATGGTGTAGAGAACCTATGTTGGATTTTGAATTTTTCACATAGTTCTTGGACATCTTGATTCTTGAAGGGCCGTCCATTATCTGTAACGATTGAACTTGGAATACCATATCTGCAAATCAGATAATTGAGGATAAAAGAGGCAATTTGTTTCCCGATTACTGTGGTCATGGGAACTGCTTCTATCCATTTGGTAAAGTACTCTGTTGCTGTTATAATGAACTTGTGTCCATCTGAAGATGAAGGATGAATTTTGCCAACGAGGTCCAGTCCCCACTGACAAAAGGGCCAGGATGTTATAAATGGCTGCAGTTCTTGTGCTGGTGCATGTATCAAATTACCATGGATTTGGCATTTAGGACATTTCTTGGCAAAGTGATATGAGTCTTTCTCCATTGTAGGCTAGTAGTATCCCATCCTTAGAAGCTTTTTAGCAAGAGTAGTGCCGCTTGAATGTGTGCCACAAATACCTTCGTGAAGCTCGTGTAAAGCAGAATCAGAATCATTACGATCAAGACAACGAAGAAGAGTACCATCGAGACCTTGACGATATAAAGTATTAGTGGTAAGGGTGTAACGGGCATCTTGTCAGATAAAGTTACATTTTTGGTTGCAGGATTGGTCGATGGGTAAGATAATGTGTTTGAGGTAGTCGTATATTGGTCCATATAACGGAGAATCTGAACCAGTCAAGGCATAGATAACATGGGATTCAAAATGGTCATAGGCGGGGGAGAACAGTTGCTCTACCAGGAACTCATAACGACTCTATTGCTCTAGAATTTGTAGTAGTGAAGCGATAGTAGCCATTGCATCGGCTGCTTTGTTGTTCAACCTTGGTATTTGCTCGAAGGTGATGTGCACAAAATACTGTTTGAAGTCATCCACCATTCGCTTGTAGGGTAGTAGCTTATCATCCTTTGTCTGATAGTTGTTATTGATTTGATGGACGACCAGTTGTGAGTCCCCATAGACTTTCAACTCTGTGATTTTCCATTCTATGACCATTTTGATGCCGATGACCAATGCCTCATATTCAGCCACATTATTTGTGCATGGAAACATAAGCCTGTATGATCTTGGTATAGTGTGTCCTTTAGGAGTGATGAATAGAATGCCAGCACCAGAACCATGTTGTGTATAGGATCCGTCAAAGTATAAGGTCCATTGTTTAGTAGAAAGAGCAAGAACGTCCCTGTCTAAAAATTCAATCTCCATGGTGTGTTTTCCTGGTAGGGGTGCTTCAGCTAACTGATCTGCAATTGCTTGTCCTTTGATGGCTCGTCTTTCTGTGTATTGGATGTCTAATTCACTAAGAATCATGACCCATTTAGCCAATCGGCCTATAAGAGCTGCCTTGCTAAGTAGATATTTGAGAGGATCAATTTTTGCCACTAGCTTGATGGTGTGTGCTAGCATATAATGTCGGAACTTCTGAGATGCGAATACCACTGTTAGGCAAGCCTTTTCAATGAATGTATAGTTGAGTTCATAGCCATTCAATGTTTTGCTGATGTAATATATGGCGTGTTCCTTTCCTTGTTGATCTTCTTGTGCCAATAATGCCCCCAGTGATATGTCTATGGTTGAGATATATAAAATAAGAGACTTTCCTGCGACTGGAGGTACTAGAACTGGTGGATTCATCAGGTACTGTTTGATTTGGTAAAAAGATTCTGCACACTTAGCCTCCCATTTGAATGGTACATTTTTGTGTAGTAAATGATTAAATGGTAGACTTTTGTCTACTAGCTGAGCAATGAATCGCCTGATGGATTGAAGTCGTCCCTGTAGAGATCTGAGTTGACTAATATTCTTTGGGGTTGGCATGTCCATAATGGCCTGTACCTTTGCTGGATCTACTTCAATACCTTTAGTTGAGACTATGTAGCCTAGTAACTTGCCTGATGTAACCCCGAAGACACACTTCTTAGGGTTAAGCCGAACTTGGAATTTCTCCAATCGATCAAAAATTTTGGTTAGGATACCAAGATGTTCTGCTCTGGTGAAAGATTTAGCTAGTAAATCATCCACATAGTCTTCCATAAATGTGTGCATCATGTCATGGAATATTGTGGTCATTGCTCTTTGATAAGTGGCCCTTGCATTCTTTAAGCCGAAAGGCATAACATTCCAACAGTACTTTCCCCAAGGATAGGTGAACACGGTTTTATCTTGATCTTCTGGGGCTATTTTGATTTGATTATAGCCTGAGAAACCATCCATTAGTGAGAGCATTGCATGGCCTTCTGTGAGATCTACAATGATGTCGATACTGGGCAAAGGAAAGTCGTGCTTTGGACAAGCTTTGTTGACGTCTCTGAAGTCAGTGCAGATTCTGATACTACCATCTGGTTTTGATACTGGAACGATGTTGGAAATCCATTCCGCATAGTCAATGGGTCGAATGAATCTGATGTCTAATAATTTCTTTAGTTCAGTTTTGACCATGAGCGCCACCTGTGGATTCATCTTTCGTAGCTTTTGCTTGACTGGCTTAACTCCTATAGAAATGGACAGATGATGCATGATTAAGTGTGGATCCACTCCAGGCATATCAGCATATGACCAAGCAAAGTTGATTTGCTGTTCTTTAAAGAAGATGATGAATGTCGATCTTTCTTCCTCTGTCAGAGATTCTGCAAGGTGTATGTTTCTAGCTGCTTCTGTGGTACCAATGTTGATTGATTGAGTGGGCTCAATCAATATGGGCGATCGCTCATGAAAGTGTTCAGGAAGAGTGTCAAGTCTCCCATCATTAGGTGCCTTTAAAAGGTTTTCACCCTTCGATACGTCCTTTATTTTTACTTTTTTATGATCTAGAGCTGCCATTGACTGGTTTTCAGCATTAGATTCTTTACCTAGTTCATTTTTGCGACTGAGAGACTTGGCACTCCCTGGTTTGTAGACATCGTTATTTTGTTCACCGGTAGAGCCTGTTTCTGGATTTACGGCACATAGATAATGGATAATAGATTCGTCATTTGGGAAAATTGGTATATTATGGATTTCAGGTTCATCCCAGTCGATGAGGTCAGGATAGACAAGTGGTAAGGAATCGTTAGGTGGATCAAGTTCGGCTACTACGAGTGTTAGGACAGAGTTTTCATCGTGATGGTTCTTGGTTTTAAAGAAGTTCAGGATTTTGTCGAGGTCTTCGATGGTATTATCTTCTACATATACTTGCTCATAATGTTCGTGTTCACTTTCCTCGACGTCATAGATATTATGCGGTCCAAATTCCAGAGGTCTATCTTCTGCGTTATGTTCTTCTTGGGAGATAGATATAGAATCAGTATCACTAGAGATATCTGTAGTAGCATTGGAGTAGGTACCCCATTCATATTCATTGGAATCAGTTTCATAGGCATCATCCCAGATTCTATCTGTGCTGTAAACAGGTATGTTGTAGGGTGAAAATAAATCTTTGATGATGGATACCATTTTGATGGTTTTTGTTGATTCTGTGTCAGATCCGTCCTCTCCTTTCTGAATTTGTTCATAGATTGTACTTCCTCGGGGAGGAAGAACGATATCTGGAGATGACATAATTTGTTCTTGAGATATTGGTGTCTGAATATGAGCTACTGCTGCAGATAGGGCCTTCTTATGACTTAGAAGCTTTGCCTAATGTAACTTTTGATCCTGACGTTCCCGTTCCTTGCGGATTGTTTCTGTAGATTCAAAGAGTGCTTCCTGCCAGGATTCTTCTTTGTGCTTTGTCTTTACTTTCCATTGAGGTTTGATAGGTAGGTGTGGTGGCCGTTTCAATAGAAACGTGAGCTTAGAACCCAATCCTGCTTTGTTTCTGCTAGGTTGTGAAGCAAGATCTATAGGTTCAATGACTCCTTCTTTGCGTTTGCCAATAGGTCCTTTACCGTCATATCCCATTTGTTTCATGATTAAATAGCCTTTTCCATACAGGTGTGTTGGTAGAGCAATGTCCAGAGCGGCTGCTCTATGATTTTCTTCCTCATCTTTGTATAACCAGCTAAGAACATCTTTGTCTTCTGATTCATGTGCTAGAGTACTCAATTGGATGAAGGTACCATCAAATTTAGTGATGGGCCGAGTAGCCAGTTGTGTTGATGTAGTAGGCAAACCATGTGATCTAGGTGATGTTGGCAATTTGGCCAAGCATAAAGGCTCTAGAGAGTATTCTCCCATGCCTTGGTCTTTGATTTGCATTTTCTGCTTGAAGTCTCCCCATAAGGAGTTGGATTTTGCTGTGTGTGGATCTGATGTTGAAGATTGCTGCTTTTCTCTATTATGAGGAACCAAACTGTCTTGGGCTGCCCCCATTGCGTTGCAATATTGAAATGGATTGTGATCAGCAGATATGGAGATTTCTTGTCCATCATAAGGAAACTTGACACACTAGTGATATGTAGAAGGTACCGCTTTCATTTCATGTATCCAGGGTCGTCCTAACAAAATATTGTAGGTTAGATCAATATCTAAGACTTGACATATAGTATCTTTTTGTACTGGTCCCACTTGAATAGGTAATATCACTGTGCCTTTAGAGGACCTCTCTTCATCATCATATGCCTTTATGGTAATTTTCTTGCAAGGATCAATAGATTCTTCTGAGAAGCCTAGTGCACGGATAAGCTTTAAAGTACATATATTAAGTCCGACTCCTCCATCTATTAGGACTCTTTTGACTTGGTGTTTGTAAACAATGACTTCAATATGGAGAGGAGTATTATGTGGATGGATCAAGGAAGCATCGTCATGCTCAGAGAAGGTGAGGTTATGAGGTCTTGTCATATGGGCGACCATGGCTTGAAATCTGTCTGTATCCAGATTTTGAGGTACATTGGTTTCCAATAGTGCTTGTTCCAATATGTCTTTGTGCTTAGGTGATAGTTTCAATAATTCCAGGATAGATATCTGAGCTGGAGTCTTGCGTAGTTGGCTAACCAAGTCATATTGAATTTTTGGTGTGGTAGTTGCAGGTGTAGTATGTCCTTTCAAGACATATTTCTGAGTTCGGGTCGTTACATTGACAGATTCATGATCACGCTGATCTCGGATAGTGATGACATTTACTTGATGATCTTCAGCTGATATGTGGTTGATGGTGTTGTTGTAGATGTGATTAATATGAGCTCCGCATGTATCATCTGAAGTGGATGCTCCATCTTTGTTGTAATTTGGGAGAGGATTTTTAAAGGCTCCGTGATCACCATTTGTTTTAAGTCCATTGACTGTTAAGTCACCTTGATCAATCATGTCCTATACTATGTGTTTCAATCTCATGCACTCATTTGTTCTATGACCCTTGTTGCAATGGAAATCACAATAGTGTGAATCATTCCACCAAGGTGGTTTGATTGGGGGTTCATAATTGTTGATTGGAGGCAAAGACAGAATCTTGTTTGCCAAAAGTTCTCTGAATGCGGATTCTAATGATTGTCCTAGTGGTGTGAAGATGCGCTTTTGGAAATTGTTCGTGTTGTTGCGTGAATTGTTGTTAGGTCCCGGATTCATGTTTTTGCTTTGAGGATCGTTGGTGTTGTTTGTATTGAGTTGTCCTTGATCAGTGTTTTGTGCATATGTGTTAGCATTTGGTGCCGCATTTTTAAGATTTTTCGTGTTCTGAGGATTTCCAGATAATGCAAGCACTGGTTGCTTTGATTTAGGATCATGTGATTCGTTGTTGCCTTCGTTTCTGTTTCGAGTCCAAAATCGAGATTTGTCAAGATTGGTGTTGTTTTGGTTATTGTAGTTTGATGAGTTCATTCCTTCCTTGTAAAATTTGAGTGTTCCCTTTTTGACACACGCTTCTTCCACTTGAATGCCATTTTCAATCAATTTAGCGAAAGATGGTATGCATTGAAGTTTTAGTCTGTAACTCATCTCGCCGTTCAAGTTATCAATGAAGATTTCCATTTTCTCCTTTTCAGGAATATCTCGAGGATATCTGGAGACCATGCATCACCAACGTTGAAGGAATACCATGAATGTTTCATTGTTCTTTTGTTTGGTATTGCAAACATCTAGCATGGTTATGGCATGTTGGATGTTGTAGGAATAGTGGGTTATGAATTTGTTAACCAACTCATCAAATGATCTGACAGGTGGTGAGATTTTGGATAACCATTCCATGGTTTGCCCTCCCAAGCTTCTGGGGAATAACCTCATCAAATAGGTGTCATCATGAGCAAATTCAAGGCTCAGTGTGCAAAATTCCCGTACATGATCTCTGGGATCACTTTTCCCATCATATTTATCAAATTTGGGAACGTCCAAGTTTGGAGGAAAAGGCACCATGTTCAAGCTTCTGTCAAATGGATAAGGACAGATTTCATTTAAAGAGTATCGCATTGTTGTCCCTTGTTGCATATCCTTTATTTGCCTTTGCAACATTTGCATTTGTTGAGTAAGGGCTGCCAAGGGTATATTGTCTTGCCGAGGAAAAAGTTCTTGCCTTGTACTGGTTCTCAGCTGAAAAGGTGTGGTAAATGGTATATGTTGCTCTGGTGTTTCTAGCTCAGGTATATGCATTTCGGGTATGCGTTGTTCTGGAATGTGTTGTTCAAAGTTATGTTGTTCAGGTATGCGAGTTTCTTCTTCTCTGTGTTGTTCTTGATAGGCATATTGCCAAGATCCGGTTTGAAAAATGTTTGGGTCGAAATCTTTGGGAAGTTTAACGCCCTTGCTTGTGAGCATCAACAGATATTTTTCTTTGTCATTTTCCATGAGTTTTTCGACAAGTTTTTGGAAGGAAGGATTTTCTTGACATTCCCGAAGAAGTGCTTCAGTAATTTCAGGTTCTTCTATGGGTGGAACTTCAAAAGGATTTGATAATCTTCGATTCATACTGGACTCAGCGTGTGTCTCGCTTTGTTTGTCTCGTTGAGAGCGAGTAACAGGCATTTTAGTAGAAAATTTCAGTGATGAAAGGGACAAAAGCCTCTTCGATGTGTTGCTCGGGTGTTGGTGGTTCTGGTCGAGATGTGTTATATGTGATGCACTCGTCGGGCAAGAATGTTGGATTGATTTTCCCGCCGCGGTTTATGGTTTGATTAAAAGCAGACTTTTGACAGTATGCTCTTGTTTTCAAAGGTTCTTTGTCAAATTCGCTAGATTTGTTTTGGATGCAACGTTTGACGTGATGAAGGAATACCTGATGAGATTTGAAGAGTTGACGAATGATGTATAAAAACTTATTTCTCTTGATGAATTTGGAAAAACTAGGTTGTTGTTTCTTCAACGTGATGTTACGATAGAGGTTCTTTCTTCTCAGAATAAGGGGATTAGTCATGCATGAGTGATCAATGGTTTCCTTTGATTGGTTTGGATTCAGTTGATTCTTGTTTTAAAAAATTTCAAATCTTACTTTATCAGAGTGAAGGTTTAGATGCCCCTTCACGATAAAGCGTGTCAAATGATATGGATAAAAGCTTCCCGATCTGGAAACTGGATTTGACAATTTGAGAATTTTAAACAAGTTTTTTGAGATAGAAATCCGTAAGATGGTAAAGGATTTTGTTGATACTGATGATGAAATTTCCAGATTATGATAGGAGAGACATCCTCTATTGTGCGATTCGTTTCGGATTCTGACAACGTTTGTTTTGACACAAATTGAGCTCAAGAAATAGTTTTAGTGATTTGTTTGTCACTCTGGTTTGATGAAAAATGGTTTTTTTGAAGAAAAAGGCTAGACCAAGAAAAAGTAAAAAGAAAGGACACATCTAACGGTGAAAACCTTCTTGAGGTGCCGGAGGATGGGAGATTTGACACCTTACCTGAATATTATCAAGAAAGATCATCTATACTAATTGAACCAATAGAGACAGTCAACATTGGAACAACAGATCAACTGAAGATTCTACATCCGGCAACCTCTCTATCAGAACAAGAAAAGCAGAAATATCTAGGATTGGATCTAGATCTTATAATGCATCACCTAAATGTCGCTCTAGGAGCTAAACTAGTAAAACAAAATTTGAGAAAGGTGCATCCTCATATAGCTCTCCCTGTCAAAGCAGAACTGAAGAAATTACTGGACATGGGATTCATCAGGCCTGTGGCATATCCTCAATGGGTATCAAACATAGTTCCTATTTCTAAACTGGATAAAAGTATCAAAGTGTGCACAAACTTCAGAGATCTCAATAATGCATGTCCAAAGGATGACTTTCCTTTGCCTAATATTGACATCATTGTAGATCTAACTGCTAGACATTCCATGTTTTCCCTAATGGACAGTTTCTCAAGATATAATCAGATTAAAATAGCTCCACAAGATCAAGAAAATACAGCTTTCATGTGTCCATGGGGTACTTTTTGCTAGAATGTCATGCCATTTGGACTAAAGAATGAAGGTGCTACATGTCAGAGAGCCATGACAACAATATTCCATGACATGATGCATAAATTCATGGAAGACTATGTAGATGACATATTGGCAAAATCATACAACAGAGAGGAACATCTATAAATACTAGAAAAGATCTTTGAGCGGTTAGAACAATACAAGCTAAGGCTCAATCCAAATGTGCCTTTGGTGTCACTTCAGGTGAGCAATTGGGATACATTGTTTTAGCTAGGGGTATAGAAGTAGATCCGGATAAAGTTAAAGTAATCATGGAAATGGCATCTCCAAAAAATATCGGTCAACTCAGATCACTTCAAGGAAGATTGCAGTCAATTAGAAGATTTTTTGCTCAGTTGGCAAATAAATGTCAACCATTTATGCATATATTGCACAAGAATGTTCATTTCAAATGGGATAATCAATGTGAAGAAGCTTGCATTCAACAAAATCAAGGAATATCTCATGCAACCACCAGTTCTAGTGTCACCAATTCAAGGTAAGTCATTGTTACTCTATGTATCAGCCATAAAAGTATCATTAGGAGTTTTGCTTGCACAATAGGATAATGAAGGAAAAGATCGAGCTATTTACTACATCAAAGGAACATTAGTGGGATATGAGCTCAATTATTTACCAATATAAAAAGTATGCTTAGTAGTAGTGTTCGCTTCTCAAAAGTTGCGACACTATCTACTCTCTCACTCAATCAAACTAATTGCTAAAATAGACCCATTAAAGTATTTGCTCAGCAAGGCGACATTAATAGGATGATTAGCAAAATGGATCATGATCCTGAGCGAATTTGGTATTGAATATGTGGACAGAAAAGTTGTCAAGAGACAAGTTGTTGCATACCATCTAGCAGAGGGACCACTTCAAGATGATCATCCTTTAAACATGAATTTCCAAATGCTGATATACTCATAGTCACCAAACAGACATGGTAGTTGTACTTTGATGGTTCATATACCCAACATGGATTAGGAGCAGACATTTTATTCATCAAACCGCAAGGTCACACAATTCCAAAGGCATATAAATTGAGCTTTCCATGCACCAACAATACAACAGAATATGAAGCTTTGGTCACAGGAATCAAGATGGCCATAGAATGGAACATCACACAACTATAGGTTTTTGGAGACTCTTAGCTCGTCATTAATCAAATTAATGATGATTATCAAACAAAGGATGACAAACTAATGCCTTATAAAAAATGGTAGATGATTTCAAGAAGTATTTTGTAGAAATCACTTTTGAGCAGATTCTGTGAAATGACAACAAAGTAGCAGACACCATGGCAACACTTGCTTGTCCACTTTAGACATAAGAAAATCAAGAGCATTACAAATTCCTAATGGAAGAGTTGTTATACCCTGCCCATAACTGTCCTGATTCCCAAATTATCTGTCACCTTGTTGGGCATGATTCCTCCTGCTATGGCCAAATTTATAGATACTTGAAAGATAATACCCTCCCTCCTAAATTGTCAAAGAACCAAAAGAGAAATTTCATTCGCCAATCTTTCCATTATACTCTTGTCGCAGATACCCTTTTTAAACAAGGTCTGGATGGTACTCATTTAAGATGTCTCGAGCAAGAAGAATCTGAGAAGGCCTTAAATGAAATCCATAACAGTATTTGTGGCACTCATTCAAGTGGTCTTACCTTTTCAAAAAAACTCATATGCTTGGGCTATTATTGGCCAACTATGGAAAGGGATTATTTTTAGATAGCTAAAACATGCAAACAATGTCAGATCCATGGCAATTTAATTCATGCACCAGCACAAGAGCTTCATGCTTTGGCAACCTCTTGGCCTTTTTTCCAATGGGGTCTTGATCTGGTAGGAAAGATAAATCCTCTTTCATCCAATGGTCACAAATTCATTCTAGTAGCTACATAATATTTTACTAAATGGATTGAGGCAGTACCTCTCACAAATATCACAGGAAAACAAATTGCAGCGTTTCTCTTGAACTACATCATATGTCGCTATGGCATAACCATGACTATTATCACCGATAATGAGCGATCGTTCAAGAACCGAGATGTACAAGAGCTTTGTGAGAAATTTCAGATCCAACATAGATTCTCCACACCCTACTATCCACAAGGGAATGGACAAGCAGAAACATCAATTTATTTTTTTTAAATCCTCAAAAAGATAATGAATGATGTTGGTAGAGATTGGCATATTCAAATAAAACCTACTCTATGGGCCTACCATACCAGTATCTGCACTCCTACAAGAGCCACACCTTTCTTTCTTGTCTATGGATCAAAAGAAATACTACCAATAGAAGTAGATATAGCTTCTCTATGAGTATCATGAAAAGGCCCTATCTTAGATGAAGAACAATGAGTATCCAGAATGCAAGAGCTAGAATTGATCCATGAATGAGGACAAAATTCCTTTGATCATTTGAAGGTGTATCAACAAAGAATGTGTCAAAGTTATAATCACAAGGTCAAACTAAGAGCATTTCAAATTGAAGAACTAGTGCTAAAAGAAAATCCATGCAACTAGTTAGATCGAGAAAAGAAAGGGAAGTTTGAACAAGGGAAGTTTGAACCAAATTGGTTGGGTCTGTTTGTGGTCACAACAACATTTGGGTCAGGATCCTATCAACTATCAACGCCAGATGGGGATCAACTCAAGGAACCCATCAATAGCATGCATTTGAAAATGTTTTATGTCTAAAAGTAGAAAATTAAAAAAAACAGTGAAAAAGAAAAAAATCCAAAAACAGTGAAAAAGCAGAAAATACAAAAACAACGAAGACAGTGAAAATAAAAAAATCAAATATGAGAAAAAGTGCAATAAAAACAGATGGTGAAAACATGGCAACAAGCATTATCTGTCAGCTAGCTCTTCCATCTATTAGTTCATGCATCCTTCTGCTTGCTTTCATTTTCATCAACGTTGTTCATATCCATAATAAAGCCTTTGTACATATGTAGGCATCGCAGGTGATTTCTCACCATGGTTTGGATCATTGTATATACCATAATAAAGTTTGTTTCTAGACTGGGGGCAAAATCCTAAACCTAACTAGGGGAAAATTTCCTTGGGCTTAATCAAATGGGTAGAACAACAGTTAGACAACACTTGTCAAGCGAAAACTGAGACACGTCGAATGTTGAACACAAGATAAAATTATCTACCATCAACTATCAACTATCGGTCTGAGCCTAACAAACACATATCAATGGATGATATCTTTTGACTAACGGTTTTAACACTTTATCAACAATGGTTCCACTTTTATATCTTGTTTTTCGCTACCATGATTTATGAGTGACTCCAGGATGTCTCTAACTAGAGGAACAAGGAAGGAACATGATATTTTCTTGTCTACTGTCTATAAATTAATCATTAATATGTGCAAATTTGTCTTAGGACATGATCATCAGAGTATCATCGAAGATATTTCAGATTTGCATATAGCAATGGTTAATACTGCCTATTTTCTACAAGCAACACTCAGGTCATCTTGGTTCAATTATACCTCGATGCTTGCGCTAACTTGCAATATCAAAACCCAAGAAAGTAGCACTCAGGTCATCATGGTTTAATTATACCATAGATGTTTGCACTCACTTCCCACATTTTAAAGGCTCAATGATGAAAACAAACAATGACCAAATGGCTGATCCGATCACAACATTGCATTTCATTTGCATTTGCATATTTAAAGTAGATTGCATTTCATTTTTTATGGGATCACAAAAAGCTCATTTTTTCCAAGGCCAAACACTTCAACAAATGTTATCTCTCTTATTAAGTGATTGAGTACATTGGACATTAACAAAAATAATCAATTCATTTGTCCTGCATGATAAGTTAGTTCATTTCATCACATGTAAGAATTGCATAATAAGACATCATTCATATAGATCATTAACTTATTCATTTAAAATCGATCATTCATGGCATAAATATCAATCATGTAAAGTGCCATCTTCATTGCATTGCATTGCACCCATCTCATATCAATATGCATAGATAAAATCATAAAAGCATCATACAAACATGAAACATTTCATTGCACATGAATCACATAGTACATATAGCATCATCTTGCATCATCATATAAGAAGCATACATCCATCATCTAGGGTACATAATCATATAGCAAATAGAATGCATCCATAATCTCATAGGTCATATAGAGCGAATAGGATCAACTGCATATCATATCATTAGAAATAATCAAGGTCCAATGTACAATGATATCACAAAAATGTCAGAGATACATAGCAAAAATATATCACATGAATCATCAATGTCTCATCAATGGTGTATACAAAATAGGATCAATGATCAATCTCTCATATCAATGTCAACTAGGACGATGACCAAAAATTTCTCTAGATGTTGTCGACCTAAACAAATATCATGGTACTCCCCTCGAATGCACCAACATCAACCCATCTAAATCTTCCTGCAATGGGATATCAACAAAATGTCAGTTCTTTATCCAATCAATCACTTTGATCAATTGATCTGCTATCCTATCCACTCACTGGAGAATTCCATCAATCTCTTTGAGCACCCATCAGTGATACTCATTCATCATGAGGTCATGCATCTAGTATATTCAATCTTGAGTTTACCTCATTGACACTCATCAAACTCATCCTACCAGATCATCAAATCTTGAGTTTATATCATTGACCCTCATCGAGCATGAGGTCAATCAAACTCTATCAATCATCAATTCAAGCAAAACATCAAAGTAATTAGAGAACTGACACTTTCATCAACCAAAGTTGCTTGAATCAAATCAATTTTATTAGGAAATCAATTTCGCAAAAATCCAAACAATTCAATCGTCAATTCTCTTAATTGATCTCCTGATGGGGCATCCTCATATCACAATTTATCAATCAACATTTGGGGCATCATATCAAATCATGTCCACATCAAATCAAAATTTATCATATCAAGATCAAATCCGCATCGAATGATGTCAGCAACACCATCAAATCGAGTTTTTTTTGAACCAATGCATCGTCACACATTGCTTCAAAGAGGGGAAAAATGTATACACCTAAAAATGGCCTGAAGATAATTAATTAAATATGCAGTCATTTAATTAATAACCCTTCCCAATTAATTTAATTCGCAAATAATTTGATTAATTTCCCTATTCATCTACTTATAAACAAATCTAAGGATTTATTCATTATAGTTCATTTCATATCCCCCCTTTAATTAATTAATTCATTCCATTTAATCAATTCTTCTAATCTCATAATTAAGATTAACAAATCCAAGTTTGTTGAGATTAATTATCCATTTTCTCAATTATTTGAATTTCTAAATTCAAATATGAGCACATGGCTCCTAACTTCTAACCACCTAACCTAACCTCCCCCTAACCTAACCTAACCCGTTCTATCTAATCCTAGGTTTAACTAACACTATCCTATCTTGCACATCCTAACCTCTTTTATCATAACCTCTTATGGGTTGGATATTCTCCCCTTGAGACACATGACACTTTTGCTACATGTCTCCTCCCTTGGGCATTTGTCCTCTCATGAGCAAGGTTCCTTGACACTTGTCACCACAGAGATGACAAGTGTCCCTTACTTTAACCTCTTTTCCAACTTCCCCAATCTTAGCCCTTGATAATTTTAGATCAAATCTAGACCATCGATTCCTGCCACCTCAGCTTTGCCCTTGGAATTCCTATAAATGCCCCTCATTTTGGAGCAATAAAGATCCCATGTACCCTAGATTTTAGCATCATTACTATCAGTGATAACTTTAAGAAACCCTCCCTCAAAGAAAGATATAAAATATTGGCAAATTTTTATTTATTTTGGATAAAAATAATAATTTTTATTGGCGAATCTTTCTTTTTTAAAAGAAAAATATTAATTTATTAGCGAATTTTTTTACATCAAATTTTTTTGGTAGAAAATCTTGGCAAATCTTAGAAAATAACACAAGTATGCATTAATTACTATTGCAAATAATTTCATTTAAAAAAATAAATTCCTATAGAAAAGTAGATGCTTAAGGTGGAAATCATTAATGAGTTTAAAGGGTAAACACTACTTTATTTAGGTACTAGCATTAATTTAAATTAATTTAATAGCCCTCTCTATATTTCATGAGATAAAATGTTCTTAAAATTTGTAATACTCATGGGGCCCAAAATTGCTTTTATACCATTGATCTCCATTGAGGCCAACAATTGAAAAGAAACTCAACTCCCATGAGCATTAAAACTTGTAGGTACAGTTTACCTCATGAAATGCAATGATGGTCATTAGATTATATTTTGAATCAGTGGTGGCAACTAAAGATTGCTGGTAGAACCCTAAAGTAACTAATAATTATGATGTATTATTAGCGAATTAATTTAATTTTTTACAATAAATAATTAAATTTTGGCGAATTTGATCCAACCATGTATGATGATGTATCGAATATTTTGGCAAATCTTGGAGTTCAAAAATTTAATAAAATAAATTCTCTAGTGATTTAAATAAGACTAAAATAAAATTTTGTAAAAATGTGGTGATTTAGGTTACCTTAAAACTTGAACTATTAGCCAAATTTTGATTTCCAAATTTTTAAAAATAGCCAATTAGCGAATATTAGCCACTAAAGAAATCACTGATCACTATAAGTATTTTTATCTCAATCATCATGCATCTCATATCATTTTAGATTAATCATGCTTAATTTGCTTAATCTTGCATTCATTTAGTTTGCATTCATATAGATTAAATCCTCCATCTTGGTCTAGTCTAGTCACTGGTATTGCTTAGATAAATCTAAGAGAAAATATATACTCTCATCTTTTAGGAGGCAATAGGTCAATTTGTTATGGTTTTTACATTTATTGATTTTGATCAACTAACCATGCATGCAATGATTTATTGAGTGTTTGTGTTTCAAATATAGATTCCAAATTTCACACACAAATATAAAGTGCAGAGAAATATTATATGAGTATCTAAAAGTATGAAGATATATAAGATTAAGTTGTTTTTAATAGGACATAAAAATTCTATTTTTTATAAACAACGTAATTTAAAGCTATTTAAAGATAAGGGTTACCAACTCAATGGGTAGAATGCTATCACAAAGTTTTCAAGTTAGCCAACCTGAAGTACTAAGGATAGCAATTTCATGAATATTTTTTGTGTTAAGACATGGTATGTTTCTTACTTGACATAAAAACTTAGACTTTTGAAATTTCCATGTTAACATGCTAGCTAACTTGAGTATAGGAGGACCAACCATTTGAAGGCTAAGTTCTAAGGAAATAATAAAATTAAGAGAGATAACCATACAATGAAGGACTTAATTGATAAGACAACTTTAGTTGGAGTAGGGTGGTGCATTTCAACTCCAATGAGATGCTTGTAGCAAGCAAAAGCCTAGAAAAATGTATAACAAAAGAAAGCATTTGAGAAGCTTTGATAGTTTGTGTATGTTAAAAATTGTTGACATCATTGTATAATGTAGGTAGAGCCATTGCTAGGTGGTTCATGTTGAAAGATTTCAGGTTTTGTAAATAGAGAGAGAATTCACTTATATAGAGAATAACAAATATAAAAGAACTTACTCAATAATAGAGTGCATCTTACTTGATATGTGAATTTGATCAAGAAAATGAAGTGCTTGTTCTTTTGTAGATGAGTTTAGGAAACTTTATTAGTGACACATCCCAAGTCAATGTAAAAAAAGGCATAAATTTTGTGTAATTACTCATTCACATGGAACCATTTAAACATACGACATTATAGGAAAACCTTGATCAAAGAGAATGAGGGAACAATTCTTTAATAGTGGATATATAGTGATATTGATACAAGCAGCTTAGGTCTCAATATAAATGTTCGATAGGTTGAGATATACACTCACTCATAAATAATATATGGATATATATTGGGCTATGAAAATATATATTCAATGTGTAGGTAGTTGTGCAAATATACAATATATATATTGTAACTTCATAAGTTACAAATCATTCAGACGCAAATACTTAAGCACAAAACCTTGTGAGCAATCCTTGATTACAGAACAATAAAAAAATAATACTTTCAATGATGCATATTTAGTGATATTCGCATATGAAACTATAGAGAAACCTATGTTACTATATAAATAAAGGATGTAGCTTTCTCTAAACATATCCTTTGTGTGGTTGAACAATGTGAATTGCAAAAAATTCTTATGTGTAGATCAAAATGACATGTATGCAATGTATAGTGATATAACCAACTGAAGGCTCGGTATATATGTTTGATAACTAGATTTATAACACCCATTTAAGAATAATTTGTGGGTGTATATATTCAGTTATGGAAACAAATGCAATTTAAAATTGAGAAATTATAATTTAAACACAAGGGAACTTTTCATATTCAAGTTGGATTTGATTTTGGAAAGATGCATGTTTTGATGTTGAATTTGGATTTGTAAACACATCACTATCTAGTAATGATTGTGAGCTGAGAAGAACTTTTCCTTGTCAGTTTTTCCAACAACGGACATCTTGAAGTTGGGTGTTGGCATGACCTTCTTGAAATTTGTGTATTTGAAATGAAAAGTTAATTGCCAACATCCATGTCAAGGTGTCCTTTTTCTGAATTTATTTTTTTGCAAACAAACAGTTTGATTTTTGCAATGAACAGGTGTTAAATGAATTAGCTATTTGTTTGGGATTATAGGCCAGGAAAGTGTCAAGCAGTCGGGAAAGTTTGTTGGCTATATTTTTTATAGTTTTGATACTTAATGTTAAGTACAAATGGCAAGCTAATAAGATGAGAGGGGGGGGGGGTGAATCATACAACTTTAATCTTACATAAAAACATCATATTCAACCTCGGTAACATATACTTCAGTAATATAACCAAAAATGTTTAAACATGCAAAATCAAAAGAATATAAACATCATAATCCTCATAACACCAGATTTAATGTGGAAACCCAAATAGGGAAAAACCACTGTGGGATTTCGGACCCACTAAGAAATATACTCTTCTAGAGTATGCTCGGTTAAAAGCAAATCCTGTTAAAGATTACAAACACATTGCTAGATGTGACCCGGTTAAGGGATTTCCCTCAGATCTGTTAGGATCTTCACCTTGTTAGAAGTGACCTTGTTAAAGGATTTCAAACACTCAATCAGAATGTCACCTTGCTAGAGGGTTTTACAAATAAGACTATTAAGTCCACTCGGTTAAGAGATTTTCTGTCACTTTACAAAATAACAGTAATAAAATCTATCTGCAACTTCACATCTAAAATGCTAAAGAAAATTCTTATTTGCTCAATACAATATAGACATAGAACTAATCTTTTCCATCTACTGGGCTCTATACTCTGTTATTCAAATAGGTCTTCAAGCTTCTGTGCTTGGTAATCACTATGTAGCATCCTTGTGCATACACTTGCCCGCATGCATTGTTTATCAACAGTTCCTTATTTACAAACAATCCGCCAACTGCTTAATCTCCTTGATCACATTTCCCATGATCAATCATAGCCATCAGATCTTTCAAACTTGACCAAGTTCAATGTATCCTTCGATCTGAAAACGTTTTACCCCGCCTTGGAACTTGCATACATTTCTTGGAACTTGTGCTAGGGTATTGTGGTTCAATCTAAGCTGTAGATCTTCCTGCCGATTTTGCTTTGCCATAGATTCTTTAACAAACTTCATTCATGACATACCAATCATTTAATCATAGCCAGCTCATCAGCTTCCTTCATTAAATAATGCTTTTATTCATTCAATGCATTCTGTTATTACTTGGTTGCAACTCGGTAAATACTAAACTTCACTTGGTAGACATTCCGCCTTCATTAACTGATAGCGATAACCTTAGGGTTTATCGACTAGGTTCCTTAGGGTTTACCGACTAGGTTCTTTGCTCGGTAACATAGTATAGTATTAACCTTACAATCAATAACATATGTATGATATCAAAACAATCTAAACATCATGATCTCATCATTGTCTAACTCGGTAATAGTTGCCCATTGAATAACTTATTCCTCCCCTTATTCATCATATTCTTTCTGTGTCTTTTACTGACATCTTTATACTCATCAAATCATACATCTCAAGATATGGCAACATCATACTGAATTAGAAAATCAATTTCTTGACATCAATGACAAAATAATAATATTAAGACAGTAAAACATCCTTGATCAGTTATATCCATAATCATCAACAACCTTCTCAATATCCTTATTGAAATGCCAACAATCTCCCCCTTTGGCATTGATGGCAAAACCAATTGATTTGACCTAATTGATTCGGATTGCTGTGAGATTTTGAAATGTTGAAATGCTCTCCTCCTGTCATCAGAATTCTCCCCCATACATTAGTCTTCTCCTCTTTTCTCTTCAGTCTTGCTTTTCTTCAGTCTTCTCCCCCTTTGACAATAATGCCAAAAAGTAAAGAACTAAAACATAATTTCTTCTTGTATGAAGTGATTTCCTGCTGTTGTGTGTCAACTTAGTCTCGGTCAGAGCATTTTGTCTTCAATTCCTGTTTCCTGTATTGTTTCTTGCACACCTTTAGAAAACATCCTAAAGTGTGTAAATCAGCATCAACTCCTAAAAGATATTCTGTAGAGTCATCGAATTGATGCTTTCACCAAACTCGGTTAGTGAGTAGAAGATAGGGGTAGGACCCCTAACTTACTTCTGAGATACTCAAAAGTGTCCCTTGGAAATGGCTTGGTGAAGATATCTGCTATTTGTTCCTTTGTGCTAACATACTCCAACACCACTTTCTTCTCTTGAGCTTCTTCTCTAAGATAATGATATTTGATAGAGATGTGCTTTGTCTTAGAGTGCATAACAGGATTCTTTGAAATGTTAATGGCACTAGTATTGTCATAGAATATAGTTACTGGCTCGGTAACTTTCTCATTTATACCTTCCAACAGTTGTTTGATTCATGCTATGTTGGTGCAATTCAATGCTGCAACAACATATTCAGCTTCTGTTGTTGACTGTGAAACACATCCTTGTTTCTTGCTAAGCCAACTCACTAGTCTTTCTCCTAAAAAGAAAGCTCCTCCACTTGTGCTTTTCCTGTCATCAATGTTGCCTGCCCAATCAGCATCAATATAAACTTTTAAATCAAAGTCAGTTCCTTTCTGATATACTAAGCCATAATCCTCAGTGCCTTTCAAGTATCTGAAAATTCTCTTGATTGTTGTCATGTGCGTTTCCTTAGGATCTGCAGAGAATCTTGCAACCATACCTACTGCATGTGCTATGTCTGGCCTGCTGTGAACAACATGTTGTAGCTTTCCAATCATGGATCGGTAAAGTGTCTCATCAACAGATGTAGATTCATCATTCTTTGATAATTTACAGTTGGTAGTCATAGGAGTACTTATTGGTTTTGAATCCTCCATTCCAAATTTCTTCAAGATTTACTTTATGTACTTGGATTGAGTAATGAAAATCTCATTTTTCATTCGTAGTATCTGTAAACCTATAAAATACTTTATCTCACCAATTAATGACATCTCAAATTCTTTGCTCATTTCATTTCCAAATTTCTTACATAGAGAGTCATTTCCACAAAAGATAATATCATCAACAAATAATGGCTGAGATCAGTATTCCATTTTCATCATTCTTCATGTACATATTGTTGTTTTCACTTGTTCTTATAAAACCAATCTTGATCAAATAAGAGTGCAATCTTTCATACCATGCTCTAGGTGCTTGTTTCAAACCATATAAAGCTTTGTTCAATTTACATACCTGGTCTTTATTCTTGTCTTCAACAAATCCTTCAGGTTGTTCAATAAAAACTTATTCTTCTAATATACCATTCAGAAATGCAGATTTGACTTCCATTTGATATACCTTGAAATTCTTGTAAGCAACATATGCCAACAATGTTCTTACTCCTTCAAGTCTAGCCACAGGTGCAAAAGTTTCACCATAATCAATTCCTTCTTCTTGAGCATAACCTTTGAAAACTAGTCTAGCTTTATTTCAAATGACCTCACCTTTTTCATTCAGCTTGTTTATGAAAATCCACTTTGTACCGATTACATTTTTGTCCTTCGGTTTTGGGACCAGTGTCCATGTGTCATTCTTCTTGATTTGATCAATCTCTTCTGTCATAGCATTTATCCAATCTTCACTATTAAATGCCTCTTTCACTATTCTCGGTTCAAATTCAGATATCAGACATGTGTTCTATCTCAGTTTGTTCCTTGTCATCACTAGATCATCTTTATTTCCTATTATCTGACTTGATGCATGATGTCTTTTGACATACTTGGCTAATATAGGCTCAGTAGGCTCTGTATGATCTTCTTCATTACTCGATAACTGGATATTCTCTTCATTTCATTCAACAGTTCTCTCAGTAAGACTTGTCGGTTGAACATAGACAAATTCATCATAATCTTCTGGTTCTTTGGAGTTTCCTTCATCATTTCTTTCTGCAAATTCATCAATTTTCACATTTGCACTTTCTACTATTTTGTTAGATGATTTGTTCAGACATTTAAATGCTTTGCTTCTAGAAGAATAACCAAGAAATGTTCCTGCTTCACTTTTCTGATCAAACTTTCCTTTTCTATCATCTTTGTGTACATAGCATCTACTTCCAAAGATTTTGAAATAACTTACATTAGGTTTCTTGTCATACCAGATTTCATATGGTGTCTTCAAAGTTCCTTTCTTCAGTTGTACTCGGTTCAGGGTGTAAACTGTTGTGCTTATTGCTTCTCTCCAAAATGTTTGTGGCACTTTCTTTTCAATCATCAGGGTTCTGGCACAATCCACAATAGATCTGTTTCTTCTCTCAGCAATTCCATTTTGTTGTGGAGTTCTCGGTGCAGAGACTTGTCTTTTAATACCATGATCATTGCAAAATTAGTTGAACTCATCAGATGTGAACTCTCCTCCTCTATCTGATCTAAGACATTTCAGTTGTCTTCCTGTTTCATTTTCAACTCTTGCCTTGTACCATTTAAACATTTGAAAAACATCTGATTTTTCTTTTAAAAACGTAATTGATGTCATCCTTGAGTAATCATCCACAAATAATATGAAATATTTATCACCATAATAACTTTGAACTTTCATAGGACCACAAAGATCAGTGTGCACAAGATCTAAAATTCCCTTAGAAGTGTAGGACTTACTTGTAAAGCTTGATCTTGTCATTTTACCCATCTGGCATCCTCGACACATAGCATTCTCAGGTTTTTCAAGACTCGGTAGACCTCTTACTCCGTGCTTCTTGCTTATTTTGATCAAATTATCAAAATTTACATGACAAAACCTTTTATGCCATAACCAGGTATCATCTATCTTTGCATATAGACACTTATTTCGAGTTGAGTCAAGATGAAATGTATTACCTTTTGTTTGTGTCCCGGTAGCAGCTCACTTTCCATGCTTGTCATGAACTTTGACAATTCCTTTCTGAAATTCTATTCGATATCCTATATTGTTTAGCTGTGCTACACTCAACAAATTGTATTTCAAACCTTCAACCCAATAAACATCATTGCATCTTGCATTGTCAAGAAGTGTTATGGATCCTTTACCTTTTACTGGACATGGTGCATCATTACCAAATCTTACATAGCCTCCATCATAGTCTTCTAACATAACAAACTTGTGTTTATCACCTATCATGTGATGTGAGCATCCACTATCTATGATCCAAGAATCATTAGTGTTTATGTGAGATATTAGGGCTTTTTCTTCATACCTTTCTTCATCTGACCCATCTTTGATAGCCACATAAACTACTTCCTCTATTTCAGTTTCATCTTATTTATCATCATTGGATTCCTCATCGGCTATTAAGCATGTCTTTCTATCTCTTCTTCTAAAGTCTCGGTGTTCTCTGTAATGGTTATCTTTCTATCTATCATCTCGGTAATCTCTCTTTTCAATAGAATCTTTGTCAGGACAGTTAGAAGCCATATGTCCTATCTTATCACAATTGAAACATTTCAAAGGTAGTTTTGCTTTATACTTACCTTTGCCTCTCGGTAACCTTCTGGCTAATAGTGCTTCAAACTCTTCTTACTTTTTGATTTCCTCATACAGTTTGTGTACTTCCTCCATGTTCTTGTGAAATCTTTCACTTGCTCCACTATGATCTCCTTTAGTGTACTTACTCATTCTATCATTGTAATCATCAGATTCACCAATGTAAAAAGAACTAAATGTAGATTCAACTTTATTTACCGATGACCCACTGTTATCAAAGTTACTTAACTCAAATGCATGTAGCTTACCAATAGTAGCATCTAAAGAAACTGACATATTGGGTACAAACCTCAATTCATTGATTGCAGAGACTCGGATTGCACAAGCTGGTAGAAGGGTTCTTAACAACTTACTTGTTATATCCTTTTCTTCAATGGTCCCACCTACTCCTTTGATTTGATTGACAATCTCCTTTAGTCTTGTACTGTACTGGGTTATGTTCTCGCCTTCATTCATCCTCATAGATTCAAGTTGTCCTCTTAGACTATCCACTTTTTCTCTTTGAACATGTTCATCTCCTCCATACACAGATATGAGCTTATCCCACATTGCCTTTGCATCATTGCAGCCTTCTAGATCATTAAATTCTGAATCGGTCAATGCAAATGTTATTTCAATCATTGCTTGGATATGTTCTTGCTTTGCCTTTATCTCTTCCATTGTCAATGGATAGGTGCTCGGTGTGATGAAATCATTCTCTAGATAATATACAACATATTCTCCAACTCCTGATAGGTGCAACTTCATCCTTTTCTGCCATGTAGAGAAACTTGACTTGTTCAGCTTCGGTGCATCCCTCTTATATATCTTTGGATCTTTGCCTCAAGTACCTTTAAACTTTTCTTCTATAATCCAAAGCTCTGATACCAATTGATAGTTCTGATACTTAATGTTAAGTACAGATGCCAAGATAATAAGATGAGAGGGGGGGTGAATCATACAACTTTAATCTTTCATAAAAACATTAGATTCAACCTCGGTAACATATACTTCAGTAATATAACCAAAAATGTTTAAACATGCAAACTCAAAAGAATATAAACATCATAATCCTCATAACACCAGATTTAACGTGGAAACCCAAATAGGGAAAAACCATTATGGGATTTCGGACCCACTAAGAAATATACTCTTCTAGAGTATGCTCGGTTAAAAGAAAATCCTGTTAAAGATTACAAACACATTGCTAGATGTGACCCGATTAAGGGATTTCCCTCAGATCTATTAGGATCTTCACCTTGTTAGAGGTGACCTTGTTAAAGGATTTCAAACACTCAATCAAAATGTCACCTTGCTAGAGGGTTTTACAAATAAGACTGTTAAGTCCACTCGGTTAAGAGATTTTCTATCACTTTACAAAATAACAGTAATAAAATCTATCTGCAACTTCACATCTAAAATGCTAAAGCAGATTCTTATTTGCTCAATACAATATAGACATAGAACTAATCTTTTCCATCTGCTGGGCTCTATACTCTGTTATTCAAACAGGTCTTCAAGCTTCTGTGCTCGGTAATCACTATGTAGCATCCCTGTGCATACACTTGCCCGCATGCATTGTTTATCAACAGTTCCTTATTTATAAACAATTCACCAACCATTTAATCTCCTTGATCACATTTCCCATGATCAATCATAGCCATCAGATCTTTCAAACTTGACCAGGTTCAATGTATCTTTCGATCTGAAAATGTTTTACCCCACCTTGGAACTTGCATACATTTCTTGAAACTTGTGCTAGGGTATTGCGGTTCAATCTAAGCTATAGATCTTCTTATCGATTTTGCTTTGCCATAGATTCTTTAACAAACTTCATTCACGACATACCAATCATTTAATCATAGCCAGCTCATCAGCTTCCTTCATTAAATAATGCTTTTATTCATTCAATGCATTCTGTTATTACTCGGTTGCAACTCGGTAAATACTAAACTTCACTCGGTAGACATTCCGCCTTCATTAACCGATAGCGATAACCTTAGGGTTTACCGACTAGGTTCCTTAGGGTTTACCGACTAGGTTCTTTGCTCGGTAACATAGTATAGTATTAACCTTACAATCAATAACATATGTATGATATCAAAACAATCTAAACATCATGATCTCATCATTGTCTAACTCGGTAATAGTTGCCCATTGAATAACTTATTCCTCCCCTTAATCATCATATTCTTTCTGTGTCTTTTATTGACATCTTTATACTCATCAAATCATACTTCTCAAGATATGGCAACATCATACTGAATTAGAAAATCAATTTCTTGACATCAATGACAAAATAATAATATTAAGACAGTAAAACATCCTTGATCAGTTATATCCATAATCATCAACAACCTTCTCAATATCCTTATTGAAATGCCAACAATCTCTCCTTGTCTGTTATAATGCCAACAATTTTATGATAACACACATCTGAAAGATGTGTGACAATGTGTCCTCAAAAATTGTTTTTTAAAACGAAAAGTTAATGAAAGTTCATTTTGAGGGCTAAGGCATAGACCTTGGCTAGCATGTCCGTATAGGCTACGTCAGTAGTCTTCTGAATGAACATCACAATCCAAGGGTTAATGTCTCTATAATACACTTCAATGGCCATTGTCGATGTGACTTGGTAAGGATCTTGAAACATCTTGTATGCTCTTTGAAATTTTGTATTGAAAGTGGTCAAAGGTTCATTTGGCTATTTATTCAAAGAGGCAAACTAATGATACAAAGTAGCAGGGTCGACATAAACCTTGAACTCGAAAATGAAAGCTTGCTCCAAAATATCCCAACTAGTGATAGGGTTAGCAGGTAATGTGAGGTACTAGTTGTATTCATTTTCCCCAATTGAGTATAGAAACAACCAACATATGATGTCTTCATGTTGGATGTGATTTCAGACTACAACATCCTTGAATGATTGAATGTGTTATTCTGTAGTTTTGGATCCACAAAATTCAAATTTGCTACAAAATTTGTCTGGTTTCCTAGGCATTTGATGAATCCCTCTAGGTATGTTTCCCAAAGGGTCTAGGTTTGATTGAAAAATACCATCGGAGGTGGTGATGGTGGGTTTTGGTTCACAAGGTGTTGCAATGGGTTGAGGACTTGGGATAATCAGAGCAGCATGATTAGTTTGAGTTGGTTGTTTTGGAGGTGTACTTGAAGACTCTTCTTTATTCTTATTCCTCCTTTGTCTGGTGACATGTCCTAGTTCTACAAATTCTCCTAGATTGGATAGGCTTCTAAGGACTCTTTCAAACTTCTCAAGAGATGAGGATATTCAATCCAACTTGTATAGGCCCTCCTTCTAGTGCCAATTTTGTTGATAGTTAAAACAACAGAAGTTTGCCAAAACTAACAAACTTCTCCTAAAAGAGGTAGGAAGAGGAAACCCCCTTGACCTCCCAAGTTCTTCTAATGGGTAAAAACACAAAACTGTGTCACGTTTTAGGCCAACTGATCAACACAAGTGAATTTAAGTAATTCTAACTAAAAAATTATTTTATTCAAACATATGGTATATACAGATTCATTATAGCTATCTTAAATATGGGCCACAAATTTTCCATTTGGAATTGTCTACTAAATTTATATTTTATGCCACTTTGGGTCTAATTACCAAAAAAGGTTTTTTTTTTAAAATAAAACTCGATGCTTCAACAATTCCTACTCTTATAGATAATATTTTTTTTGAAATGTAAAAAATACCCTTTTATAAATCTATAAGTGAATTTTCTAAAATATATATCGTTTAATATTTTAATTAATTTTAATATTTTTTTGTTTTTTTTGAAAGTAGGTCATCAACACTAAAATATAAGGTTGATTATCCTGTAAAGGAAAAATACTAAAATTTATTTAAATTTTTTGGAAAAAATAAATGCACTAGATAAAAGAATCTATGTCAAGATGATATAATTCTTTTCTAATTTGGATAAATAATTAAGAAAAAAAGTGACGCCAAATGGAAAGAGTTATATTTCAGTACACAACTTTTCAAATTTATTGAAAAATACATACACATAAAAAATAGTTAAAAATATATTTTTGCACTAAAGTTTCAAGTTATCAATATACACAAAAAAAATTGAAGAAAAAAAGGTATAATTTACTATATAAAGTGTGACACCTCGTGTAGCTTCAATTTCAATATTTTATCAACAACTAAAGTATAGTGTTTACTTTATAAGAAAGTATATTCAAATAATTTTTAAAATTTTAAAAAAAATAACAAACATTAAATACACAAAAAATATGCATTTTATTAGTTTATATTATTGCAGAATTCAAAACATAAATTTCACTTTTCGTTGATTCAATTTAAAAAGTTGAACCAACATTAGCCATTTCCTTTATAAAAGTTTGACACAACTCTGTGCTTTTAATGTTGGGTCTCAATGGTGTTGGGACAACTTAGTGTTGATGTTACTAACCACTTAATGGGTGAACCTATTGAAACAGATCTAAAAGGGGATATATATGTTCTCAAAACAAAAGGAAAACAAGGAAGAACGCAACACCATTATCTATCTAAACATACATTACCAACATGATTGAAGAAATCCACTCTACCGACCAACACACATGGAGGGAACAGCGCAAGCAGAGGGGGGAAATTTGAAAACTAGAAATGGAGGGAACAACGAGGCTGGATCCTCTGGTTCTGATGCCACTGCAGCTCAAGGACAAGCGATGGATGATGAGGATGGGAGACTGGATGGGGACCCATGGCTATGGGACCCTCCTCCTGACTGCAAAAAGATGATAGATTCCCCAAAATCAGATCCCAAGGCTGTGAAAGTTGACTCAAAAAAGATCGAGGAGGTGCAAGCCCTCAAACCCTAGAGTAGTCTTGTTGCAAGGAAAGCAATTGGAAAACCGACTGGTAAATCGTCCTTTCCCTTTGTGAAACATATATCTGATAGAAAAATGAGTAAACTTGCTATTGAGGTTCCAGATTTGGTTATCGATCATAGCATTTCTTTATTGGCTTTCTCTCTGGTGGGGAAGTTTGTTGGACCATGACCCAATATTGAGGATGTTAGGTCATTTGTAAAGAGAAAATGGAGAATGAAAGGCCAGGTTGATGTTTCTGCCCTGTCCAAAGGATTTTTTGTTTTCTCCTTCTCTTATGGGGAAGATATGGAAGCAGCATTAAGAGGTGGCCCTTGGATGTTTGGTAAATCCTCTTTATCTACGAGAAAATGGTCTCCTAACATGAAACTCAATGACTCTTTCTTTGAATCTGCTCCAGTATGGGTAAGGCTGCCAGGCTTGCCGATGGAATTTTGGTTCGAGGATGTTTTCTCAGGAATTGCTAACTCCTTTGGGGAGCTTGTTGCAATAGATCTAATGACTGTAGCTCGTAAAAGATTGGTTTATGTGTGCATCTGTGTCAATATTTCATAGAAGATGGACCTTCCTAGCGCTATTGATATAAGTTCCAAACTTGGATTATGGGAACAGACAATAGAGTTCGAATCACTCCCCTTTGTGTGCTTTTCTTGCAAAAAAGCTGGTCACTGGGCTAAGGCCTGCCCTAGCAACCCTAAAAAACCTGTGATGGTAAACACCCACAAACAGGTTTGGAAAGAAAAGAATAATAATAAGGAAGGTAACAAAGTGGAAGGAAGAAGTGTAAGTCTTGGTAATATACTAAAACTATCAAAAGGAGATAGAAATGACCCTCCTAAGAATCCCCCTTTGAAGGAAGATAAAAAGAATGAAATCAGGGAGTTTGAGATCAAAACAGTCAATACTTTTGAGGCTCTATAGATTCAGGAGGAGGAGAATGCTATCAATGAAGAGACACTTGAAGATGGTGAGATTGAGAATATCACTGACTCTCATCATGAGGTCCCTTAAGTTTCTATAACAAAAAGAGATGAACAGTGCCTAGATGAATTTGAAGGACATGAAATTAAACTTGGAAGGAGTAACAAGTTTGGATCGCCTAAGGTTAATCTAAATGCGTTATTCTAGAATATTGGAGTTGATACGCCCACATCATCCCAGAAAAGAGGAGAACTGTGGAGTAATATGCAAGACGAGCTCAGAGAGGAGCAAGAGGAAGAAATAATAGGGAATGGAAAAAACAAAAAAAACAAGAAGGCAAGATGCCTTAATGGGGTGAAAACTAGGACCAGGTCGAAGGCTAATATTGGTCAATCAAAATCCCCGTCGGGACGTAAAACTATGAAATGGCACAGGGACCAGGAGAGCAAGCAAAACATAGCTGATGGAAGGCAGTGAACTATACAGGAATCCTGCCCCTAGGTTTCCAAATGAAGGTAATATCATGGAATATCAGAGGCCTAAATGGTCTCAATAAATAGGATATATTACGGAATCTCATTCTAGACCAAAAACCAGATATTATCCTTGTTCAGGAAACCAAAATGAGTAAGGAGAAAGTGGAGAATTTAAACTTCTTAAAAAATGGAGGGGTATGTGGTAGCAACTCAAATGGGGCATCTAGTGGGGTGGCTATATTCTGGAACAAGAAAACTATTTCAGGAGAAATGATTGATGAAGATGGTAACATAATATCCATGAAAGTTAAAAGCATCTATGAAGGAAAGGAATGTGTGATCACCAATATCTACACCCCTAATTCCAAATATGCTAGAAGCAAATTTTGGGATAAAATCCAGCAAAAAAGAAGATCTTTCCTTAAGAACAGTTGGGTTGTGATGGGAGACTTCAATACTCCTCTGCAAGGCACTGATAAATCTGGAGGAACTCAGGCTCAACCAGATAGCAGATCTAACTTTATGGACTTTATCAATGTCAATGCTCTTATTGATATGGATCTTAATGGAGCTTCCTACACCTGGTCTAACCGTAGGGATGGCGAAGACCTCATTTAGGTAAGATTTGATAGATCCCTTGTTACTAATGATTGGATTCTTTCTCATAGATGCTCCCTGTCTGTCATCAATAGAATTGGTTCGGATCATTATCCCATTACTTTTGCTGTTGAGAAATTTAAGAATAATTAGAGCTTCCCTTTCCGGTTTGAGAAGATATGGATTCTCACCCCTATCTTGAAAAATCTATTGCCGACTGGTGGAATATTGATGTGAATGAAACTGCCATGTATAAAGTTGCTAAAAAACTTAGAAACATCAAAGTCAACATTAACATATGGAACAAGAAGGTCTTTGGTGATATTTTTGATTCAAAGAAAAAGTTGAAGGAGGAACTAGAACAGATCCAAAACTCTATATAGAAAGATGGCTATAAAAAGTATCCCAAAGCTATGGAAGATGATGTTTTAGTCAAACTTCACAACATCATTTCTAGGGAGGAAATCTATTGGAGGCAAAGATCTAGGGCGATTTGGTTGGAGGCTGGGGATAGAAACACTAAATTTTTCCACATGACTTCTTTGAAACATAAAGTTGCGAACAGAAGTTCCAGATTAATTGCTGAGGACAAAATTCTTCTTAATGAGGATGAAATTAGGGATGAAGCTGTTAGTTTCTTCTCTCAGCTCCTGACCAGAAACAAGGATATTGATTATACCCAACAACATGATTTGGTTAATATCATTCCCAAGATCATTAATCCTAATTAGAATAAGGCCCTTTCTGCTATCCCTTTTGTTGGGGAGATTAAAAAAGTTGTCTTGTCTTTTCAAGGGGATAAAGCTCCGGGTCCTGATGGCTTCCCTATGTTTTTCTTCCAGGAATTCTGGCATATTGTGGGAGAAGACATGGTCAATATGGTAAAAGAATTTTTTGGCTCTAGAAGAATCCTTAAGGAATTCAATTCCACTTTTATTGCCTTAATTCCTAAGGTTGCTAGGGCAGATTCAATGGGAAAATCTAGGCCAATAAGTCTATGTAACTCTTTCTATAAGATCATATCTAAAGTTTTGACTACTAGAATTTTGGCTGTCCTCCCCTTCATCATCTCTAAGGAGCAGAAAGGTTTTGTTCCTGGCAGGCAGATTTTGGACTCTATCATTCTTGTTCATGAGAATATTCGTTCCCTCAATGCTTCTAATAAAGAAGGATTTTTGATAAAGTTGGATCTGGCAAAAGCTTATGATAGAGTGGATTGGCAAGTTCTTCTCATAATCATGGAGGCTTTTGGATTTGATGAGAAGATAATCAAAATTATTAGAGAGATGATCTCCACTCCTATGTTTTCAATTCTCATTAATGGATCTCCTACTAAATTATTGAAATCATCAAGGGGGCTCAGACAAGGAGATCCCATATCTCTTATTCTTTTCACCATCTTGGCAGAGAGCATGAGCAGATTGATCCATAATTTGAAAGTGAATAAAATCATCAAAGGCCTTCAACCTTCCTCTGCAAATGTCTTTTGTTCTCACCAACAGTTTGTTGATGATACTATCCTTATGGGATATTCGTCTGTTGGGGAGGTTGATGCCTTCAAAAGTGCTCTTAACTCTTATGCTTTGGCTACTGGCCAGCAAGTCAATTGGGACAAATCGGCTATATACTTCATGAACACTCCGGTCATAAGACAACGAAGAATTGCTAAAATTATTGGTTGCAAGGTGGACATGCTCCCTTCCACCTACCTAGGTCTCCCCTTGGGTTTAGTTCCCCCAAACTCCTTCTGGAATATGCTTATTGACAAACTCAATAAAAAACTTGTTGGATGGAAAGGATCCATTTTATCTCAGGCTGGGAAGTTGCAGCTTCTTCAAGCTACTCTCCAAAATCTCCTTGTTTATGCTCTTAGCTTATTTGGTATCCCGACTAAATTTGTTGAAGCATTAGAAAGAATCCTGAAGAGATTTCTATGGTCAGGAGTTGAAGAAAAAAAGAGGATATCCTTGGTTGCTTGGGACAAAGTGTGTAAACCAAAGAGCAAAGGAGGGCTTGGGATTAAAGCTCTAAAAACTTTTAATAAAGCTCTCCTTGCAAAACAAATATGGAGAGTGTATGACATCAAGAAAGATTGGAACCGAATTTGGTTTGACAAATATATTCAGAATCATCCTCTCCAGGATTTCCTTAACTTTGAAGACATCCTTGTTGGATCCTTCATTTGGAATACTATTATCAAATCCATAAAAGTGGCCAAAGCTGGAGCTGGATGGGTCCTTGGAAAAGGTGACAAAATAAGGTTTTGGGAGGATCCTTGGATGAACAATGAACCTCTCTTTCATCAAGGCAATAGTCAACTTATTGAGGAATGTAAAAGGAGGTTTGGACCTATGGTGTGTGACTACTGGAAGGAGAACAAATGGGTGAGGCTTGATGCTATACATGCTGGATTTTCCCTGCTCCAGAAGGAGCTGCTATCTTTTTCTATTAACAAAGACTATGATGATGTGTTTCTCTGGAAAAGTAATGCTAGAGGTGACTTTATGGTTGCTTCTGCCTACAAAAACACTTTCACTCAGACCAGTAACCCCATTTGAGGTAAAGTTTGGAATAGAATTCTAATCCCTAAAGTCAATATGTTCCTTTGGCTTGCTACTCACAATAGGATCCTAACTATTGACAATTTGGTCTGAAGAGGTTTCATATTCCCTAACAGGTGCGAGATATGCCAGAAAGAGGAAGAATCAGTTGATCATCTATTTTTCCACTGCTCATTTACCTGGGAAATTTGGAGTAAGTTGTGGGAGAAATGGAAAGTTGATTGGGTCATGAACAAGAGTCTCAAGGAAATTATCTGGCAATGGACATTCCCCACCAATTGTCCTCTTGTCAAGAACCTTTGGTCCCTGATCCTCCCCATGACTTGTGGGGGAATTTGGAAAGAGAGAAATAATAGAATATTTAGGGAAGCTAAGTGCTCCTCTCAGGTGGTCTTTGAAAAAATTTGCAGGGCTATAAAAGAGAACATAAATATTCCTCAGAGGAATAATAAACAATGGCTTGTTACTGATATGAATGAAATTGAAAAAGGCATCCTTACTAAATGGAACTTAATACACAAAGTTTGCAAATCTGACAATAAGAATAGGAGAGATAATATTGTCTAGCGCTTTCCTGATCATGATTGGATAAAGGTGAATTTCGATGGGGTGACTAAAGGCAACCCTGGGAAGTTTGGTGGTGGAGGAGTCATCAGAAATGCTCAAGGTGTATGTATTGCGGCTATTGATTCTCCTTTTGGGGTCCAAAATAATAATGTGGCTGAAGCTCTGGCCATGCTAAAAAGCCTCCAGCTTGCTCAAGGATTCAAATTTAAAAAAATTTGGCTGGAAGGGGACTCCCTAAATATCATCCAGGCCCTTAAAGGTACTAGTTCTGTTTCTTGGAATATTACTAACTTAGTTGAAAGTGCTAAAAAATTATTAAATAACTATGTTAGTATTATCATAACTCACACTCTAATAGAAGGCAATAAGGTTGCGGACCTCTTAGCTAATGAAGGGGTCAATTTAGAGGTGGATGTTAAATATATTGGAGAGACCCACTGTAAAAGGGATGTTAGAGAGCAATTATTTTTTGATCGCATCAATGGGTCAAGTTAATATCATGATTATCTTTTGGGGTCCGGATTCCAAAGGCAAAGTTTGGGGGTAGATTAACTGTCAGTTAATGATTGCCTTTAGGCATCATTTCTATGATCAAATGTGTGAGGGGGATTATAATAATAAATGCTGGTTTTGTGCGGCCATTAACATAAGCTTTAAAACTACGAAAGGGACTCTGTTATGTTATTCCAAAATTTTACACAAGAACTTGGGGTTATACCTGCGGATTGTGAGATACATCTTTGGGTACTTCTACTTGCTGTTCAAAATGGTTGGTAACTTAAACAGGAATGAGCCCCCTGGCTGCGAAAACTGGAAGAGTGAACAAAAAGTATGGAGGAGGCTTCATAGATATGGTTTTACTGACTATATGGAAAAGCTACATGGAAGCAGAAATTTGGTGTCACATGGCTTTGCTAGAGGCTGGAACAACAACAGAGTCACATTGTTTGGGGAGATATGGAAAATTGATGAGGATCTAGTTGCGGAAGTCACGGGTCTTCAGAAGGAGGGCACTAAATTCTATAGAGACCGGAAGTATGCTGCTGAAGCGTTCAAAAACTTCCCAGAATCGAAGGATGAGAAGGCCAAGCTTGTCAAGAAAGACAACATCTCCTACTACCTTCCCCAGTAGGTAAAGTCCTTTTGGCAGAAAGTTTTAAGGGTTTTGATGGAGTTTCTCATTATTGATGGCAGATTCACTAAAATCTATAACTAGCATTTTGCAATTCTTAATCACTTCTGTCATGGGGTTAAAATCTCCCTGCCTTTTTACTTAGCGTCTTCTCTGAATAAGAGTTTGGCTGATCACGCTAAAAAGCCTAATTCTTACCCCATAGCCCATCAGGGGCTCATCTTGTTCATTTATGATTACCTGAAGGAAAAAGCTAGGGTTAGCAAAGATGATCACCTGGTTACTAATGCACATATTTCTAAGAGCTGTAAAGATTCT
Source organism: Cryptomeria japonica (assembly GCF_030272615.1). Classification (NCBI taxonomy): domain Eukaryota; kingdom Viridiplantae; phylum Streptophyta; class Pinopsida; order Cupressales; family Cupressaceae; genus Cryptomeria; species Cryptomeria japonica. Next base: position 27,289,293 of record NC_081412.1, read on the forward strand.
GAGTCAGATGAGGATCAGCCTAATGCCCTACCCATAAAAAATGGAGAGATGATATAGATAATGTGGAAACAGAGGTGCATTGTGATTTGGAGGAGGAAAAGGGGAAGGATATTGAGACAAAAATGGAGAGTGAGAAGGATGAGAACGTTGGTGAAGAGGAAGAAGGGAAAAAAGATGTTAACTTTGAAAACCCTTATTCTAGCCCTATGGGCTCGGATAGCAAGAACGTCGCCCTGAATTCTAAGGAGGAAGACAACCTTGATTCTGTGGGCACTGAGCAGGGTAGGGATTCAAAAAATACTATTTTGAATACTGCCCATAATTGTACTCTGGAATCCTTCAACTTCCAGAAATGGGTTATTGACAACATTACTAGCATTCAAAGCAAACAGAGCCTGGAAAATAAGATAAACAATTTGATTAAGGAAACAAATTCAGGGAAAAAGAATGAGGAGACGGAAACCAGTGAAGCCAAGGAGGAAATCGAGATGGAGGACTTGCTGGAAAAAGACCTGATTAAAGGGGATTTGAAACATCTGGAGGATGTTATCAGAATTGTGAAAGAACAAGCTGAGGAGGATAAAGACAATATCAATACCCGAGTTGCTTGAACTGAGAAGGCTCTGAAAAGCTTCATGAACCACAATCTTGAGGTCCTAAGAGTTTCGTCACATAATATGAATACCTTGGTGGATCACTTAGAGAGGAAAAATTAGGATAAGAACTTGGTAATCATTGAAGACCTCCAGCTCCACCCATCAAATTTCCAGGCGAAGGACTAGGTAGAACATCACTGAGATGGAGACCAAAATGAAAGACATCCATCTGAAACAGGAGAGCAATGACCTGAGGGAAGCAGCTAAGGCGATGATTCTTTTGGTTCAGAATGCTGAGGAGTCTATAAAAGTTTTCAATTGATATGTAATGCTAGGTTTTGGATGTCAATTTCTTGTTGGCTCCTTGCTGTCTTTTTGTCCTAGCTATTGGTTTTTGTGTTGGTCTTTTGCAGTTGTTTTGTCTTGTTTGTTTCTTGCTCATCTTTCGTATTGTAAGCGGGTTTCGGGTCCCTTAAATCTTGTTTTTTCTTAATCAAAAACATGATTGAAGAAATCATTAAGAATAGTAATCCATATAACACATCAAATTAACATGCCAATTAAGTGACTTACAACTTTCAAATTCTCTTTTCACAGTTTCACTTCAACCTCATACACCATTAACATTCATAGAATGATTCATGAAGTAAATAAGCTTAATACAAAAACATTTAGAAGTTTTTTTTAGAACATGTTATCCAAATTGGCTAAGGTAATGATCAACTATTATGAATAATTAATTTGGCAAATAATTCAAGGCTTCCTTGATATTTATGGTATGGTAATGTGCATCACTTTATAATATTTTTTAAAGATGACATGTGATACTTTTAATGTATATTGTAATATATTTTAAACTATTGTTATTTAGTAGTTCTATGTTTTTTTTTATTGTTGCATATATATTGGCTAAAATTTCATTATGTATAGATAATGGTATGTAATTGTTTTCATTTTTTTTTTTTTGTGAAATGTTGCTATTTTAAAAAAAAAATGTATTGATTTTAATTAGTGTAGAGGAGAAATGTACATACTTCTATATTTTTTCTTATGTCTATGTCATTATGTGTATGTCTTTGATTCATTATTCTAGCATATAATTTGGAGTTGTTAGGATGCTCACTAATTTTGTTAGGACTTAATTCTACTATGCCACATTTTGGTTAAGTCTTAATACCTTTACACACCTAGGTTTCATTTTTGATAAATTATTGTATGGGTTTCCATTTGTTAATTTTTCCTAAGTGTTGTCTTTTGTCATCCTCAATGGGCTTATTCATGTCTTGAGTGTTGTTAGGATTTCAAAAATCTTATCTTGAGGTTTTGGTTCAAATTATTTAAAAATTTTGCAATTTGTAAGATTTTTCATTCCAAACATATGCAAAATTTGATGTCCCAATTGGATATTCTTCACATTTGGTTTTGGTTCAATTTCTGACATTTTTTACATTTTGCAGATTTCCTTGCAACCAATTCCAAAATTTGATGTCCCAACCAAATATTGTTCACATTCAATTCACCTTCCCTTTTCCACAAACTTGTGCTTTGTTTTTTGGACCAATGTCATGTTTGCAATTTTTTGCCCCTAATTGGATATTTTCCTATATAATATCCATGTTTACTTTCACATTGAATCCCCACAAACTTCCTTCTCCACCTATTTGCCCACTTTCCTTCACCTTCCACCCTTGTAAGAATTTGAAGTACAATTGGATGTCTCATTTCAATTCCAAAGTTCACTTTAGTAACATTTCTTTGTATATGTTCACTTCTATGTCATTTCTTCACATGTTTCCACTTTCCACCTTTATTGGGTTTATTTGTTAATCTAAACATGTGAGCTTCATTTCCACCTTAACTTGCACATTAAATTTCCACAAATCTTTTCCACGCCTTAGCCATTTTTCATTCATCTTAACAATTCCTCTTGCGGGTTTGAAACCTCCAAGTGTATGTAAAAGCTTCCCCTCCAATTGGATATTTTTCATATTCAATCATTATTTTTACTTCAACATCCTTTTTAACTAAAGCCTTCCTTCGTCCCTACACAATTCCATCTTCAATTTGAACTTTGTTTTCCATCCAAGTGTAGTTGCAATTCCATTTCCTGTATTCAATTGCAACCCTTTTATCACAACCAATTAGAACCACTTACTTGAAACTTCATTTTGTATAATTCTATCTTCCATTCTGATCTTCTCCCCATCCAAATGACTACCCATTTCTCATATATCTTATTTAAATGGTTTTCCTACTTGAAACCCTCCATGTTGGCATCACCCCCACCTATTGATGCCATGCTACCATCACCATTATCTAAGGAACCTCTCATTCCATCCTAACATCACCATGATGTTATGATGATCTCATGTCGACACCATCCCTTTTTTCCATCACATTAAGTTTTACTTTCCATCTGAACTTTATTTTCACCATTTGCTTTCATAGTTGCAATTGCACTTGCATTTCTTACAACTTAGTTTTGCAAGATGTATTTCTCTATTTCCACATCCTTCCATTTCGATGAACCTATTAGCACCCAAATTTTTTGTAAAATTTGAAGTGCATATGATGTGAAAAGTCAATTGCGGCACCCATAAAGTACACTTGCAAATTTTCCCAAGTAGCCCAATCTGAAAGTTCATAATTTGATGTCATGTGGTTGTCATGTAAAACCCCTGGGGGATCATGTTCAATTGCTACCAATGAGTCCATGTGTCTATTTTCAGCCCTCCATAATTAGATCTAATATGTTTTCTAAATACCAATTTTGGGTGCTCTATGAATGTTTGTTGTCTACACATTGTCAAATCTGCCAGGATAGCCCACTTTGGAGTTTTATATTTCAGTACTCATTGAATGTCATGTCAAAATGATTGTTTCCCATAACTATCCTTATCTCAATGTTCTCACACATTAATTTGCAAAGTTCCATCAATTCGTTTGGTATTTTTACTATCTCAAAAGTAAATGCAAATTATTGTAATTTGTTGTTTGCACAGGGTTAACTTTATCAAGTTGCCTTATTTGGAGGTTCGCATTTTGAAACCAATTGAGGGTATTAAGAAAAGGATTTATCTCTATGATTGTGCTCATGGCAATGTATTCATGTGCATAATTGCAAAGCCTTATAGCTTAGTTTGGTTTTTATTCAAGGCCGAAACCAAACAGGGTTTGTAGAGATTTGTCATAACAATTTCAGAGAACCCATTTTTGTTTATTAATATCTTGCACATATGATGGAGTTAGGAAAATTCATTTTGTGTACTTTCTAAATATACCTTAATGAATGAATCTATCCAATGGTGGCCTCCCAAAGAAAGGTTTGATATTTTTTCAAGGTGTGTGATTTATAGGGTTCAAATGATTTCTAACCAGTGTAGTTGTAGAAATAGCTAAGTGATCAACTTTGACAATTAAAATCTTTCAACCTATAGTGCCCCTCCCCGATTCATCTTTCCTTTTTTGTGCATTGATAGGCTACATTGGCATAGCTTAGACTATTTTGTGATGCTTTGATTAGATGTTTATAGATTCATCTATGTTTTAGGTGTTTCTTTATGGATATTAGACATATTATATTGTGCTTGACCTCATGATTACAAATGGATGATGATATTTCTAGACTATTGTGATGATGGGTTACTCTTTGATGATTGTTATATGTGTTTCATATTTTCTCTATGTTAAATTGATGGAATTGTATCATGTACTAACCCTATCTTATGATGGTGATGACTATGATAGTGCTTGATTGATTGCGAGTGTCTTCTATTGCGTTTGTGATAAGGGACGATGTCATATCACTCATTCGTGAGCATGATATGACGTTACGATTTCCTTTCGCTTGTCTATTTATTTCATGATATATTATTGTATATGTTGTTGTATATGTGTTGGTGATGACAGGTTTGTAGGTACCAGACATCGACTCCACCTAGCTTCACAGGTCTGAGCATGTCTTATCCCAATGGCAAGTTGATCAGAGATGACATGAAAACCCATTCTACACTCTAGGTTTAAGTTGACCACCCTTGTCAGTTTAGTGTCTTGGTGTGAATTGTTGTCTAGCGTCTAGTGATTCCTTGGGTTATCCTATGTTGGATTGCTTGTCTAGTGTTGTGATTATTGATTGGTTTAATTATTAATTAATTGATTAAATTGATTTATATAGTTTAATAATGTTAAATTAAATTAATGGATTAATATAGTTTATAATAATAAATTAAATAAATAGTTGATATAAATATTCAAGTGTTATAGCGTGATTATTATTTATTTGATTATTTGTGGGTATTTATTTATATACCTTTGGTTATTTAATTATCGGAGCTTTTATTTATGATTTATTCTCCACTGGTGGCTTTTTATTTACTATTATCCCTTGGTTTAATTTATTGGGCTTGGTCTATTATTATTTCATTTAGTTTTAAATTAATTGCTTATGTTTCTTGTTACATGGGTAAATGGAAATAATATATATTACTTACCTACCCTTTTATTACTATTGGTTATACTGCTTTGGGGAAATAAAATATAATATATGGTATGGTAGGTATATTATATTGTATTTGGAAATATTTTGATTGGTCGACATTTGCTATGGTTTTGGGTTTGATTTTCTATTTAATTGGTTTCCTGTGCGTTCACCCGAGTTGGCCTTCGGGAAGGATTTTGCACATTCGGTTGTGGATTGGATTTATTTGCTTGGAGATTTTTTGAATTGGTTGGAGAATTGGATTGCTCTTCATTAGATCTTCTTTGGCCCATAACTTATATTGTTCCAAGTTGGAGATTTTAGCCTCTGATCTTCACATTTGATTTCCAAAAGATTGTTTTCTCAGTGGTTGTGATGTTTTCTCGAGCTGGGTAGATTGAATACATTGGATTAATATTGGAAATGAATATTAATAAGGGAAACTTTGATATTATTATTGGTCTTGCTGTGAATGCTTCTCTGAGAAAATTTCAGTGTCTTTCCATTATATGATTGTAGTGTGTATTTACGCGATTGAGCCATGTTCCGGTTTCCTTTGAATGATTTTTTGGGCTTATTTGATTGTCTAATTGCATATCTTTTGAGATTAATTTTGAGATTTATGATTGTCTCTGAGATTTTTTGTTTCGATCACAAGTTTATGTTTGTCGTGTCTGAGTAAATGCACTATTTATGCATAAGCACTAATGTTTTTACTGTATGCATTGTTTTATTTGACGAATGTGCTATACAATATGACAAATGCGTTGTCTTATTTAATGCACGTGCTAAACCTTAGTGAAAGTGCTAAAACACTTAGCAAAAGCGTTGCACTATTTATCAAAAGTGCTAGAACAAATAACAAAGGCACTACAGAAGATTGTAAAAGCTCTACTCTGCAGAGTACATGCGTTGTTCTTGTAATTTTTCCTTCTGAGTAAGTTTTGTGGATTTATGAGATTTCTGATTTGGTTTTCCAATTACCTAGAGGCTATTTTTCGATATCTGAGATGTTCCAGGTTTGTTCTATTGATTGATTATTGGTTATTTTGATTATTTGGCTTATTTATGAGATTGCCTTATAGCTGGACTTCTTGGTTGCAGTCAAATGTGATGGTATCCATGTTGCATGGGATGTTGTTGGTTAATTTGATACCTTGGTTTGCCAAGTCTTGTATTGTTGTTGTGAGCCCATGGTCATGTTGAGATATTTTATGTTGTGGATTTATTTTGTCGTAACCCTAAAGTCTAGGTGCATGCTAGGGGGGAGTGGGCTTCCAAGTGAGTGTCTGGGATTGCAAGGGGGTAGACAGCCATGTTACCCGGGGCCTAGATTGTTAGATATCTCATCAGAAGTTTGATCGTAATCAAGTGATAACTTAATATAATAATACTTGGGCTGAGTAACATAGTTCATTTTAATAAGATAAGAAATGGATGGTGGCCCCTCTACCTTGCCCAGTGGTGGTGATCCAGGATAGGATTGGGAAGGCCTTGGTAAACCAGGTAAGCTAATCTCCCTTACTCCATTAAGGTTGAGATGGCTCCATGTGTGCATCTAGGATGGTCAGGACAAGCGCCCTGGTTCCCATTTGTCTCATGTGATGACACTTTTTTACCTACACGTAGGTCCTAGTGCCTTGAGTCATGTTCTGGTGGGTTGCCTCTGGAGAATTTATGATTGGAAATTTTATGTCTTGCATCCTTATGTTGGTATTGTGTTATCCTTTAGTTGTTAAGTGTTAGCCTAGATCTAGAGTGTGAGTGGGATTTTATGTCATCTCCTAGCATGGGGAGTGGTTCCTATGGTTCCACATGGTTGGGTGGTTTGATGCCTTCTTCCATTGGATGTTTTTGTGTGGTTGTGGATCTCTTGTCTTCTCAGTTATGGATGGACACTAGTAATAGATTGATGTACATGATTTATATGGCATATGTATGTAATGGATTCTTGATGTATTGTATTTGTAATTGAGAGTTGTTAGGATAACCAGTGAACAACTGAGAGAGGGGGGAGGGTGAATAAGTTGTAAACATATTATAATAAACAAACCACTTATAATCTTTAACTGGAGCACATAAATATTGAATATCGGAATAGCAGAAATAGATACCGTTAAGCAATAAAACTTAAGAATGAAATAGAGAATTAACACGATGCAACCATACCACATAACACCATGATTTGTATGGGGAAAACCCGATAAAGGGAAAAACCACAGTGGGAAGCCTACCCACAGTCAAATGATACTTCTATAGAAAGTATGTGATACAATAAGGGGCCTACACATGCAGGAAGGCACACTACCTAGAGCGTACTGCTCATTACAAAAGAGTCTCACTAACTACAGAGAGGTTATAACCACCTCAAGATATTTGGACAACAATCCAGAATAATGAACTGCCAGAGATAGCATCTGCCATGCCTGATTACAGTCTCGATTAAGCTCAATACCAGAGGCCTTTGACCTCTTACTTAAACCCAATTTGATTGCCTATGATCGACCAAATCTCCTTTGCATATGATATTACATTCTACGACCATGATCATTACATTTACATTCCCATATCATTCCATTCCATAATCTACAATGAGATCTTACATCAATTTATACAAACCCTAAGGCCTAAACCAATTAGGTCGGCCACCTAAAAGATATTACAATAAGATCATTACATACATCCATATTACAATGATATGCCATGTCGGCTTTATACCAAAACAATAGTAACCAATCCATAAATTATCCCGCTAACGTGTAGAGAACACGTTAACATGATACTGGTCCATAACCTAGATAGGTACCGGACCTAATCTGGGTCCACTACGCCAAAGCGATGTCTTCAATTAGTTGAGGCATGATCAAGGATCACCTTTTGCATCCTAAATTCCATCTAGAAGTTGCACCAACACCACCTAGCATTCTATCAAGGTTTCTTAGTGAAAGCTCTGCCAGTTAAACCTTAAACCCATACCGGTAACACAAGCTCTTCTACCGAAAACCAAAATCTGTCTGTCGGTAACCAACTGTAACAGATAGTGTTGACATCAATGACAAAACATCATTGCAACACATGATCAATTCATCCATATTACCAACAATCTCCCCCTTTGGCATTGATGGCAACACTAGATGTGAAAAAATATCTAAGTACCAAGAAATTCCAAACAAGTCTCCCCCTATGGAAGACAACCAACAATCTCTTGTATATAGCTCTGAATATCAATCTCTCCCCTTGTGAATAATATCTCTATAAAGTTCTGACTTTTTTGCATCACTATCTCTTCCCCTTTGACATCAATGCCAAAAATCTGATAAAAACATCAAATAAATAATATAAACCTCTGAATCTCAAAGCTGACTACTCCCCCTAAGTAGTAGCACCACTCATCAGTGCCAAAATGAATAGTATCTCTAATAATGCATGTCAGACTGATGCCAAACCGCATCAATCAAGTCTCTGTCGGAGGGGCAGAAACCCCTAATCCATCTCTCAAATACTCAAATGATTCCTTAGACAACGGTTTAGTGAATATATCTACAATCTTCTCTTTAGTGTTCACATAAACCAATTTGACTTCCTTTTCTTCCACCTTGTCCTTCAGAAAGTTATATTTTATTGATATGTGTTTAGTCTTAGAGTGAAATAACGGATTCTTAGATATGTCAATAGCTGCAGAGTTATCACAATAGATAACTACCAGTTCACTACAATTTACCTTGATATCCTTCAACATTTGCTTCATCCACAAGACTTGAGTGCAATTAGTTGTTGCTGCAACATATTCAGCTTCTGCAGTAGATAAAAAAAATGCATGACTATTTTTTGCTGATCCATGAAACCAATTTCTTTCCAAGAAGGAAAGTTCCACCAGAAGTGCTCTGCTCTTCCTATCATCAGTATCTCCTGCCCAATCTGAATTTGCATATGCACATAAAGTAAAGTCATCATCTATAGAATACCATAAGCCATATTCTGTTGTTCCTTGCAAATACCAGAATATCCTCTTTACTGCATATTCATGATTTTCTTTAGGATTACTTTGATATCTTGAAACAATACTTACTGCATTCATAATATCTGGTCTAGTCTAAGTTAGATATAACAAGCCACCAATCATAGACTTATACCTTGTCGAATTTACCAGTGCAAATGTATCTTTGATAGATAATTTCTCACTTGTCACCATAGGAGTACTTACCGGTTTGGAATTATCCATACCAAACTTCTTCAACAATTCCCTTAGATACTTAGTTTGACAGATAAAAATGCCTTTGTCAGTTTGAGTTATCTGCAAACCTAAGAAAAATCTCATCTCACCAATCATGGACATTTCAAATTCATTCTTCATATTATTAGAGAATTCCATGCACAATTTATCTTCTCCTCCAAAAATGATTGCATCAACAAATACTTCAATAATCAAAATATCATCATCAGTGATCCTATAATATAAATTACTATCAACACTGCCTTTAGTAAAACCAAGCTTCAAAAGATATTTATCTAACCTTGCATACCAAGCTCTAGGAGCTTGTTTCAAACCATATAAAGCTTTCCTTAATCTGCAAACCATATCTTTATCATTTATCAGTGAAAATCCATCAGGTTGCTCAATGTATACCTCTTCCTCAAGTTCACCATTCAAAAATGCACATTTAACATCCATTTGATAGACCTTATAGTTCTTATAAACTGCATAGGCAAGAAATAGTCTAACAACTTCAATTCTAGCTACAGATGCAAATTTCTCATCATAATCGACTCCTTCCATTTGAGAATATCCTTTACAAACCAATCTAGCCTTGTTTCTTACAACTTGACCATCCTCATTTAGTTTATTCCTATAAACCCATTTAGTTCCAATAACATTCTTATTTTTAGGCCGAGGAACTAAAGTCCAAGTTTCATTCTTTTCTATCTGATCTAATTCATCTTCCATAGCCTTTAACCAATGTTTATCTTTACAAGCTTCAATAACAGATGCTGGTTCAATTTGAGAAATAAGACATACCTCTTCATTTTCCAGTCTTCTTCTTGTCATAACTCCCTTGTTCCTATCTCCAATGATTGGATCTTCAAAATGATTTAACGTTAAATACCTTGGTGTCTTCTGAACTTCAGGTTCACTGTTTTGATCATCAGTCACAGTTGAATTTTCCGATTGTACTAGTGTAACTGTTTCAGTGTCTTGTACCGGTTGAGGCATTTTTGGTTCAGTTATGATCATTTCCACTATCGGTTCCTTGTCATATGATATAGATTGATTTTTGTATTGCTCATCCACTTTTACATTAGCACTCTCCACAATTTTCTGCAATCTTTTGTTATAACATCTATATGCTTTGCTTTGAATTGAATATCCAAGAAATATCCCTTATCACATCTAGGATCAAACTTCCCAATCGAATCATCCCTTTTGATATAACATTTGCTTCCAAAAATTTTGAAATATTTAACAATAGGTGTATGTCCAAACCATAATTCATAAGGGGTCTTACCGGTTTCACCTTTGATGTGAACTTTGTTGAATGTGTAGACTATTGTACTCACTGCTTCTCTCCAGTAGATGTGAGGCAATTTGGCTTCCATCATCATAGTTCTTGTTGCATCCAAAATGGTTCTATTCTTTCTTTCCACTACTCCATTTTGTTGAGGAGTCCTAGGTGAAGATCTTGAATTTCTCAAAGGCTTCAAACTTCTCCCTAAGAAACGTCACCCACATCATCCTAGAATAGTCATCAATAATCAACCTTGAAAGCTTCTAGTCCTTGTCGGACCACATAAGTCGGTGTGAATCAAATCAAGTACATCATTATATTTATCATGTATGCTCTTGAAAGAAGTTCTAACTTGCTTTCCTAATTGACATTCCTTACATACTGGATTATGAGGCTTCATAATCTTAGGTATATCTCTAACTGCCTTTGTTGAACTGATCTTAACAATACAATCAAAATTAACATGACACAACCTTTTATGCCATAACCAACTCTCATCAATATGAGCAATCAAACGTGTCTTATTACCAATGTTCAAGTGAAAGATATTACCTCTAGTCTGAGTACTGGTAGCAATCTCTAAACCAATTTTGTTAATGGTTTTGCATTTTCTATCTTTAAACTAAAGTTGGAAACCCTTGTCCACCAATTGACCAACACTTAAAAGATTATGCTTTAAAACTTCTACATAATAGACATTATCAATATTATGTTTGCCATCCAGAGAAATAATACCTCTACCTTTGATCATACATGCTTTGTCATCTCCAAATCTAACTTGACCGCCACTGTATTCTTGTAGGGACAAAAATTTTCTTCTATCTCTAGTCATATGATGTGAGCATCCACTATCAATAACCCATTCATCCTTGCCTTCAAATTTTGCTACCAAGGCCTTTTCTTCATTCTTGATAGCCAGTGCCGGTTCATCTTCCTTTAAAGCATAGAACACCCATTCCTTTCCATTGCCGGATCCACTAGCAGATTCTATTGCTAGTTCATCCTCAGAGTCATCACAAACTCCTTCCTCATCCGCTATGTAGCATTGTTTACTTTTTTTGAATCTATATCTATTCTGATTAGGCTTAAATGATTTCTTAACTCTCTCTTCAAATCTTGCATTCCTTTCATGACATCTAGATGCAAAATGACCAATCTTATTACATGCAAAACATTTAAAAGGTGCTTTTCCTTCATACTTACTTCCTATCGGTCCTTTAGGTACTCTTCTAGCAAATAAGGCTTCAAGTTGCTCAAATTCTTCATCCTCTTTCCTCATATCTTCCAATTCTTTTGCATATATGGCTTTCCAATCACTTTTGCCGATAGATGATGATGCATGAAAAGCAGGTTCAAACTTTGCAGCTCCAGAAGGTCCAAATTCTTCAAACTCAAAAGCAGATAATTTCTCAATCAGAATGTCTCTGTTAACCGAAGTGTTTTCCATTGTTCTCAGTTCATTAATTGCAGTTGCCTTCATCTTGTAAGTCGGTGGAAGGGATCTAAAGACTTTGGAAATTATTTCATCTTCACTCAGAGATCCTCCAGAACATTGAATTCTCATGTCAATCTCATTTACTCTTTCCATAAATGTAGCAATTCTTTCATTATCTTCCATCTTCAAGTTCTCATACCTTACCCGATAACCATCAATTTTAGCAATTTTGACAGTAGGATCACCTTCATTCAGAGTTTGCAATTTATCTCACATAACCTTTGCCGATGATTTATCAGTCAATCCCATGATTTGCTGATCAGTAAGTGCACATAAGAGGGCTTCTCTAGCTCTGCAATCATTTTCAATATTCTTGTCCAGTTTTGTAGGAGCAGGATTGCCAGATGTCGGATCATAAGGTTTATATCCTTTCTCAGTGATCTCCCAAATATCCTTGCCAAGACATCTAAGATGAGTCTCCATTCGTATTTTCCATATTCCATAATTTGTTCCATCAAGCTTAGGGATTTCTCTTCTGAAAATAGTTGTCGGTGGATTAGAAGTATTAGTTGCCATAGGATCTACCTCAAGCGGTTAAGCTTCTACAAAAGAGGACCAAGGCTATGATACCAATTGTTAGGATAACTGGTGAACAACTGAGAAGGGTGGGATGAATTTGTTGTTAACAGATTATAATAAACAAACCACTTTATAATCTTTAACCGGAGCACATAAACATTGAATACCAGAATAGCAGAAACAGTTACCGGTAAGCAATAAAACTTAAGAATGAAACAGAGAATTAACACAATGCAACAATACCACATAACACCATGATTTTTACGTGGAAAACCCGGTAAAGGGAAAAAACCACGGTGGGAAGCCTACCCACAGTCAGATGATACTTATGTAAAAAGTGTGTGATACAATAAGGGGCCTGCACATGCAAGAAGGCACACTGCCTAGAGCGTACTGCTCATTACAAAAGAGTCTCACTGACTACAGAGAGGTTATAACCACCTCAAGATATTTGGACAACAATCCAGAATAATGAACTGCCAGAGATAGCATCTACCATGCCTGATTACAGTCTTGGTTAAGCTCAATACCAGAGGCCTTTGACCTATTACTTAAACCCAATTTGATCGCTTATGATCGACCAAATCTCCTTCGCATATGATATTACATTCCACGACCACGATCATTACATTTCCATTCCCATACCATTCCATTCCATGATCTACAATGAGATCTTACATCAATTTATACAAACCCTAAGGCCTAAACCAATTAGGTCGACCACCTACAAGATATTACAATAAGATCATTACATACATCCATATTACAATGATATGCCATGTCGACTTTAGACCGAAACAAAAATAACCAATCCATAAATCATCCCGGTAACGTGTAGAGAACACATTAACATGATATTGGTCCATAACCTAGATAGGTACCAGACCTAATCTAGGTCCACTACGCCAAAGCGATGTCTTCAATCAGTTGAGGCATGATCAAGGATTACCTTCTGCATCCTGAATTCCATCTAGAAGCCGCACCAACACCATTTAGCATTATGTCAAGGTTTCTCAGTGAAAGCTCTGCCGGTTAAACCTTAAATCCATACGGGTAACACAAGATCTTCTACCGATAACCAAAACCTATCTGCGGGTAACCAACCATAATAGATAGTGTTGACATCAATGACAAAAAATCAATGCAACCTATAATCAATTCATCCATATTGCCAACAAGAGTAATGCTCCTTGATGTAATTGGGTAAATGTGTAGTAGGTGGTATAGTAGTGGACATATTGATGTATCATATGTATCTTGGATATTGATTCATTAATGGAAACAATGGTTTGGATATATCGTTATGCATTTGGTTTGTTGTATGGGACTAGGAATATTAAGTATTGGTGTTTTAAAATGAATTAGGAAGGGATTGGTTAATGCAGGCATTGTAGATGAATGTATTCATATTAAGGATAGTAAATGGTTATATATGCATGGAAGGAATAAATGATGTTAGAATTAATGTGCATTAGTTCATTGGTGGTAAATGTGTCATCATGCTTATGATGCTATGTTATTGCTTATGGTTAGGATTAGGTAATGACGTTGAGATGCCCTAGGGAATGCTCAGATGTAATAAGATTGTTTCTGCTTGTGTTATGTGTTCTCTATGATTATGTTATGATGGTTAAACGTTATATGGTTAGGAGTTGTATTATGCTTATGAGTAATTAGTTATATGTGTTGCATTAGTAGATGTTTTTTTAAAAAAAGTTATCCCTATTTGCATGTTTGTTAGTGTTTTTTCTCTAGGGTATTTTGGCGGGCATTACATAACCCAAATCATTTCATGTTAAATCGTTTGTCAAAAGTTGTTCTGAAATGAAATAAACGAAGCATACATACCCTACCCCCTTGTGGTATTTGAACTTGTGACCTCTCTTTTAAAAGCACAAGTTCTCCACCACTAAGCCAACTTAGGCTATACACCACTATATAAATTTTGAAACTCTAATCTTTCACCACTATCCGACATATGCAAAAAATGGATAAAGTGATAGTGTGGGGTTAAAGGTTGGTTGAAAATAAATTTAAAATTTCTATAAAATACTCTGATTACTTTGCCCACTCAGCCTTAAACTAGACACACTAAGCAACATATTAAGCTACTAAGCAACATATTAAGCTTAGAGAATGTAACTCTGAGTGTATAACACTTTTAAGCCTAAAATCAAAACTTAGTGTGTGTAATTTAAACCGTCCAACTAAAATTTAGAAGAAAAATGACAAAAAGTAAGCCCTAGAGCAGGAGGCCATTGCTCTCCTGGAGGAGGCTGGAGGCTGAAGGGTGGGGGTGTGGCATTGCAGGAAGTTTGACCTATTTCTACAGAGGTATGGCATTTTAGGGAATGCAATTTGTACAGGTTTTGGTGGACCATGAATTTGTTGAAAAGGCTTTGGAAATTTTCAAGCAATTGCAAAGCGAATTCAACAACCCTTGCTGACATTCTCTGCGTGTTCCCTTATGGTAGCCGTAGAGCAGGGTATGGAATCCATCGAGCATAAGGTATAAATGTTCTGGTAAACAAAATGTGGATGCAAAGACAAGGCACGAGAACCGTTTGATTAACTGCCTCAAAGAAAAGTGAATTAAAGGTAAACGGTAGAGGCATGGTTAATGCTTGCAAACTGTTCGACAATATGCTCGTAGAGATGTTGTCAAGAGATGAAATGAAAAGTTATAAGATGAGCACGAAATGAACTTTGTGAAGGCACTGTCATAATGTTTTGAATTAAGAAAGCATGCTGGAACATATCCTAACATTGCAAGCCTTGATTGTGCTCTGGGCTTTGCAAATGAAGGTTATGCACATGATAAGTTTGTTGAGGAGATCATAGAACTTTCAAACAAATATATGCAGATATTCAAACACGTATGTAAATGTGAAAAGGAAAGGAAATGATCTTTTATAGTTCACAATGTCAGCAATCTGTATATGAGTCACAGATACATTTGAACAATATGAGACTACCTCGTACTCCTTGATTGTGCTCTGGGCTTTGCAAATGAAGGTTATGCACATGATAAGTTTGTTGAGGAGATCATAGAACTTTCAAACAAATATATGCAGATATTCAAACACGTATGTAAATGTGAAAAGGAAAGGAAATGATCTTTTATAGTTCACAATGTCAGCAATCTGTATATGAGTCACAGATACATTTGACCAATATGAGACTACCTCGTACTCCTTGCAGAAAGCATATACAGATCGTGTTGGACAATACCCCAAAGAAATGTCATCGAATGAAAATGGAATGTGATGATTGCAGAAAATGAAATTTGTGAAAAGCCTTTAGAAACTTCCGAGCAGATACAATTAGTAGGTGTATTTCCACACTCCACAACTTGCACCAAAGTTCCCCCTGTCTGTTGAAGATAGAAGCTCTATAAACAGTGTATAAGCATGCCTCAAAACACCGTGAGAAATTTTGGTCAGATATTATAAGTGAAAATCATGCATAGATATGCATGAGAACCATGGAAGCATAGATAATGGTGAACCATTTTGCAAAATGCCTCAAAGGTATGCAGCCTCTTAAAATACAACGATTGCAGGATGTGCATAGAATTGGTTTTTTGGATGGATGTTGTATTTGCAAGCCCTGCTGGATATGTGTACAAAATGTGGAAGTATACGCAAGGCATATCAATTGTTTGAAAGAATGCCTTTGGAGCTCATGTGCACGAAATAGATTCATTGCAAGGATTTCAAAAGGTCTCCAAATCTATGAAATGTGCAATCATAGGAAAAGCATGTGAACTGTTGATATGTCGTTGCAGGAAGATAAATTGCAGAGATTGTGCAGATATACACATAATAGTTTGCACAGATATACACATAATAGTTTTGCAAACTGAATTTTGCAAGGAGACTCTCAAGGCCTTCGAAGTTTTGAAGACAATGAAAATGTAATGGTAGAGGAGAGTTTGTCAAGGTGCTTTCGATGGAATTGCACTTGAAGGCATATATGCAAAATGTGGAATCATAAACAGAGCACGGAAACTGTTTGCAAAGGGAGGAAAAATATTTTTATGTGGAAAAGCCTTGTTGGCTCTATCTGAAATGATTTTGTTTGCTTCTAAGATTGTATGGGTGTGGATTTGTGAATTAACAAAATGATTAGTATCTTTGTGTCTTTTATTTTCTTGTGGGGTAGTTGATTAGTTTAACAAACTGAATTTGAACAGTCTGAAGCTGATGTGCTCCCTTGTACTATGAAAGGAAATCAGGGCTGTGTTTTAGGGTGAGGGAGTTCTGGGCATAACAAATTGCTGTGAAAATCTTGAGACTAGAAAGGAGAATGTGCAAAAGTATTCAATTTTGAAAATGGTCTCAATTGTTTGTGGAAATTAATGAAAAAAGTGTCATTCGACTAACTCCAATTTGTTTTTTCTCTCATCATATGAATTGTTATATCAAGTATGTATTCAATTTTTTGAAGAATCTCTGTGTTTTCTAGTATGGTTCGTTTAATAGGTTCTCTTAAGTAGAGATTAAATTCTTTTAAATGAACTACAATGATGCAAGGGATTCAAGTTGGGTTAAAAAGAATGGTTTTATGATAAAATCACTTGCACGTTCATGTAAGCCATGAACAATAAAGTACCTAACAGTTCGAATTACAGCCATTGGAGGAATACTTATTGATTTGACTCTATAACTTAAGATAAAACACCAGTCATAATTCTGTTTCAAAGCCAAATTAAATCCTTTAAATCTGAATATCTTTTTATTTTCAGATATAGTAGGAGTTAGCTGTGATACTAGTTCTTCTGTTATTACTTCATGTTGGTGATAAACAAAAAAGAAAGGATATTGGAATCAAGAAGTTGAATATAACAAACCTTTATAATTGTATGAGGTATAATCTGCTTAAAGCATCATTGTTTTGTTTTGAGGAGTAGTTTGAAGATGATGTTGAATGGTACATTTGTCAAGGCGTAGCAAAGCCTGAAGAGAAGAGAAACACAACCATCTTGGTTCATTCTGTTTGTTAGCTAAATCCATTGTCGAACTTGATTATAGAACTTGGTATATTCTTAGAGTTTGACAATCCGTTCATTTGGGAGCCAACATAATCTCCATCTCGTACATCCTATTGAATCCTTCAATTCTATAACATTCTTCAAAACACTTTTCACCCTTCGACACCCACTTGGAATTCTTGCAAATCTCTTATCCATCCATATTTTCACCTTCTTCTATTTCTTGTTTTAGCAAAGTTTGATGTGTAATCAGATATCATCCCTATTTCACTTTCATCATGCACATTCGCATCATTTTTTTTTGCATTGTTTCACTTCACTTGCTGATGAAACCTCAAACCATGCAAAATGTGTCGTTAAAGACCTCTTTCCCTACAAGTTATTTTAAAAATCAAGAATTTAATAAAAAGGTGACTTTGTAGAGATTTGATTTCCATCTAGATGGTCTTCATGCTTTACTTCCATAGAAAATCTTCACATTCCCTCCAACTACTTGATTTGATCTTCTCATGTCTATAAAATATATTTTAATCTAATAAGATGTATTTAAGTGGTAAATTGTATGATAATACTCATACAGCATCTCTTATAGAAGATACTAATTTTGGAATTAAGACTTGAGAACTTCATTAAGGAGACCAAGCTGTTCCTAGATGCAAGGTATACTACACATCAACATAAGCTAGCAATGATCATGAAGTTCAATTAGCCAATTGAAGAGGAATTTTCCAAATAGATTAACGATTATTCTTGATGCCAAAGTTATCTAAAGGTCTTTTTAGACTAATCATCTTCCTACAATTTCTTCATCCATCTCATCAATTTTGATAGCTTCAAAAAACTACATACCTTCTTTAATTCTATCATGCATTATTATGATTTCCCACATGCAATATTTTCTTTTAGTTAGTAATTTAGATTTATTTATAGTTCTAGCTAATTCTTTGTAAGCAACTTGTAATTGACCTTATCTTTCCTTATATGGTCTCACATTTCTTGTCATGTAACAATTATTAATTGACTCATATTGAGATCTTGATATGAAAAGAGACACCCATCTATGGGGCTATTCATTGCAACATTCTCTATTTAATGAAGAGATTATTCTATTATGAAGAAGGTTGGAAAAGTGAGGAAAAAACACTATAATGCATGTGAATTTTGTTGGAAGAAATATAAAAGAATTTTTTTCTTTGTCAATTCTCTTTCTTAAGTCTTATCTCTATTTGAGTTATATAAATGGTTTTTTTCATTTAATTGGCATCCCCTTTGTAGTATTGTGTACCTTTAAACAAGTAACTAAAGGTTTCAAGTTTATTAGACATTTATTATGTTGAATGATCATTTTGTGTTAGTAATTATTTAAGGAGTAATATAAAATTTTCACAAATAATATAGGAAATGTAAATGTCATATGGGATTATCAAGTAGGATATAATTTTTTCAAACACATAAATACAAGTGTCATATTTCTAGAACAATGATAAATGTTTATAAGCCATATAATTGTTGTTAGAAAAATGGTGTCTCAACCTTAAAATTACATAAGGTTACTATTTATAGTAAGTTCTCATTTGAGTAGGGATTAGTCCTAAATTTACCCTTAAGCTATAGATTGAGTAAATAAGCATACTAGTAATTTTTTGTTGGAAGATCTTTTGAAATTTTAAAAGTCCATTTTGAAGGACTTGCAGGCATTTTTTGGACCCAAAAATGATCATAATTTAATTAGTGGGATATAGCTTTTCACATGCATTTCACATGCTTTTTGAAGGTTGAAAAAATTCATCAATCAAAATTCCATATTACTATTTATAACCTTTGAAAGTTTAGTCTTCTAAAATGGGAAATATAAAAATGTGTTGGACACATAAATTAGCTTTAAGGGGGAGTAACACATATTAGTGTGTGCTTTGACATATCATAGGGCATATTGGAATAGAGGTAAGTTGGGCACCACTTTTTTTGTGGTTTTTAGCTCATGGTTTTGTAAAACCATTTGATTGTTTCAGGTATTGTATCCCCTATTTATTAGGTGAATGAGATGGAGGTTGTGTGTAAGAGTCTTATAGTTGTTGAGTTACATTCTGATCTCTGATTGGTGATACTCTTTTGAGAATATTTCTCTACAGGTATATTGTAATCTTGTTGATTTTATAATGATATATTAGGTAAGTTTTTGAGTGTGGGTTTTTTCTCCCGAAAGGGTTTTCCTTGCATAAATCATCATGTTGTGGTATGCATGAAACTTATGTTTGTTTTTATTTAATTTTTGTAACCATTGTAAAGATTTGAAAAGTTTTTGAATTACCCTCCTCTCAATATTAGTGCAGGATGTTGTTTCATGACCTTACTTTCCATACAATTGTTAAGAAGGATTACTAATAGTTAGAAATTGCCTATGTATTTCCTCAAATAGGCACTGATCATTATTAAGATAATTCTTTCCAACTTGGTTGATTCTAAAATGATATGTTCATGAAAAACTAAATTCAAACTGTGGAAGGTTCAAGGAATAGGTTATTCACCCCAAATAGTTTATAAATCCTTTTTTATTTTGTCCGGATTTTTATATCTTCTTTGCACTGAAATAAAATCTCAAAGAGTTATGTAAATTTAGTGTACTTGATAGGGTTACCTATCTAAGTATTATAGAGCCTCATGTATACGAGATAAATATTTTTTTATCTCACCCATTGGCCATAAATCAATAATCTTAATCATAGAAATCCATAACTCCTTAGATGTTATTGAAGGCTTGTTGGGGCATTGGTAGATTGACAACTTTGTTGGGGAGTTTGGTGTTTAATATATTGTAAGTATATTCCAAAGAGTACCCTCTATGATGTATGGTATTTCTTAGAATTGTGACTGCTATGAAAATGTGAATCAAAATATAATGGAAACAATGCTTGATGCAAGATCCAAACTCATAATCAACACAATCATGGAATGGAGACTAATATCTATGCTCAAATCAAATGATAAACAATAATACTAATACAAAGACCTTATGAGACTCCATTCTTGCTTGAGACTTTCTTGAATGCTTGATAAGTGGGTTTCTCTTATAGCATAACCATGATTCAGCAATGAAGGATAAATGATTGATAGATGCTAGCTCTTGATTGAGAATGCTTGATAGATTGAAGTGATAATTTGGCTACAGTGTAAGTACTCAAAAGTGCTAGATATAAAGTGAGGGGGTGAAGGTCTTATTTATATGCCTCACATACATTTGATAAACCATGGGGAATAAATGGCAAGATCAATGATTGAGAAATGATAAGAGAGAGTATGACCTAAAATGCACATGGTTTGATAAGGTGAAATGATAAGGTGAGGTGTAAATACATACAAAAAATAAACAAAATATTAATTTATTTAATTAAGGTGAGAAATTAAATAAATTATTTAAATTTATTTTGAAAAGAGTATTAGCTAATTAAATATTTTTCTTGAAAATCATTTAATTATGGAGAGTGGGATCTATAATGCATGTGGATTGATGAAGTGGAAGGATAGAATGAAGTGTCAAGGCACAAGCCAATAAATAAAATATTAATTTTATTTGTTTAAGGTGAAAAACTAAATAAATTATTTGAATTTATTTAATTTTGGGAAAGAGTGTTAGCTAACTAAATAGTTTTTTAAATTATTTAATTATGAAGGAAAATTAAATAAATAATAAAATTATTTAATTAATATTGGGATGAAAATGGTAAAACTAATTAAATAAAAATATCTAATTAATTATGGATAGAAAATGACAATGAAATAATGAAATAATTAATAAATATTTATTATTAGAGGAAAAAAAGCTTAATTAAATAATTAAAAATATTTAATTAATAATACTAAAAGAATAATGCTAGGGATGACGTGACAACAAATTCATAAGGCATTTTAGATTTTTACATTTCCCCCTCTTTGAAACTGCTTTCTATGATGTTGTTTCAAAGAAAAACGATGCTAATGATATTACCCTATGGATAGGATAGAAGGATGAAAGGATGGATGGGTGTCCCCTCAAGAGATTGGCCAGAAAAATATGTTTTGGTTCAAACTCTTGAAAAGAGGTGCGAAAGAAAAGTGTGTGGATGCAACTACATGGAACTATATGTAAGTTATCCCATTGATCAAATGCAAGGTAAATCATATAAATGAATAATGAAGTGGATGTAGAAAGTGCAAGATTGAAAGGATGTGATAGGATATATGAAATGAATGGACATGATATTGTGCTTTGTTTATGCTAAATATATATGAAGATAAATCTTATTTTGATATGTCATTGATGTTATGCATCAAGGTATAAGGAACCAAGATGACATTGCATTGCTAGCATGGACTAGGACTCTACAAACAGAAGGGTACTCTTGCTTATACTAGGCACCACATAACCTTGCTAGAATACGTGAGGAAGAGAGACTTAGTACATGATAGTCCTATTACACAAAGGGCAATGAATGTCCGAGTATGAAAAGGACAAGAGCTCGGGATATAAGTTATTCCAACACACACAAGGATAGTAAAGACCTACATAGTATTTCAAGAATGACCCATAAAAATGCCAAGCACAAATGCAAAGACCATGCCCCTTTCTATGATACTCTAAACACACCAATGTATGGAAGATCTAGGTGGTCTCAAGAAAGCATGTGAGTTGGGACAAAAAGATGAAGATCAAAGCTCAATGATTACGATAAAAATATAAATGCAATAGATCAAAAGATAAATCAGCAAGCAAAAAGACCAAATGACAAACAAGCCAAACAACCAACACATCTCTTTACATAAGGATAAGCCTAGTGTAGATAAATAACACCTACATAGAAACACACATCCATTAAGGTGTAGATAGGTAGGTAAGGCTTAATATAGGAATAATAAATTTTGTTAAGGTAAGGATAGCTAGATTGATAATGATAGATATGTAAGGAGTAGGCTTAGATGGATTGGATGTGCCCTTCCCAGTATCCCCGAGTGGGGGAACAATGGAGACAATTTTTGCCTCATGTATGCTAGAGCATCTAGATTGAAAGAAAATAGGATTTTTAGGGAGGAGGAAAGATTTGTGTAAGAGGTTTTTATCAGCTTTGAAAAACTCTTGAGGGAGAACATATATGTAGATGGAAGTTCCCTTCTTACCCCCCCTCGTAGTTTGATGATAAAATGGCCATGACTTGGAACCTGCCTAACTCCTATTTTAGATTTGACAACTCTAAAAGGATTGAGAGAATGAATACTTTTTAGCACCCCCCGCAGTTAGGATGACAAAAGTTGAACTTTGATGGGGTAGCTAGGCAGGGCTTGATTGCTGCAAGTGGTGTCATTCGATCTAGCATGGGTGCTTAGGTGGTAGTTTACATGGGTAGTTTGGAGGAGGGTGCTAGTAACTAGTCCGAGGGAATGGATCTTCTTTGGGGGGTGAAAATTGCCTCCTCAATTGGCATCTGATCTTTGAATATTGAGGGTGACTCAAAGCTTATTTTGAATTCTACCAAAGGTGATAACATCGTGGGTTGGACTACAGACAAGATTATATGTGATATTTGCAAATGACTCCTTATGCTTGATACTTTTCATGTTAAAGACACCTTCAGGGAAGGTAACATTGTTACATATGCTATGGCCTCTTTAGATCCAAGGATTGGCAAC
Organism: Cryptomeria japonica; assembly: GCF_030272615.1. NCBI lineage: Eukaryota > Viridiplantae > Streptophyta > Pinopsida > Cupressales > Cupressaceae > Cryptomeria > Cryptomeria japonica. The sequence continues at coordinate 27,312,538 of NC_081412.1, forward strand.
CTTAGATGTTGGAGATCAAGGGAGTGACTTCCCATAAATGTTCAATGACTCCTTATACAAGAGAGAAAAATCAATTAGAATGATTAAATGATGAAAAAATGGAAGGCTTGTTTTCTTGGTGTCATTCTTTGTGCACTCTCTTTGGCACAAAGGATGAGAAGTAAAAAGTGGAAAATTTAAATTATTTGGGTGAGAAAGAGATTTAAAGAGCCCAAAGGTTAGACGTAATATTGGGGTTCCTAATTGGACCGGTGGTTGGTTGGGGGACATGGAGCTAAGATGGTCAAGTAGCCTAAGATGGAGTGATAAATAGGTGTGTGGTAGGGTCAAGTGTAAAAAAAGGTGGGACCCTCATGGTATCAAATAGGACTACGGTGGGTGGAAACATTCAGGTTGATGTGGATGCCTGTCTAGTGGCCCACAAGGAAGAAAATGTATTATCCTGGGTGCAAGGAGTGAATTGTCAAATGGATGACGTACATTGAGATGAGGTGGAAAATCTATCCACAATAAAACACGACATGTGGATTGTTGGGTGGGGCAACCCTAATATCAAAGAGGTTATAATGTTGAGGTGGTCATCCTATGTGTGGGTCACTCATGTGGCCACCCTTGAGGATAGTCTTATGAATTGGAGATATCATCATTTCGCATGTCGCCAAGATATTGAAATGACTATTAGCAGAAATAATAATGTTTCTGTAATGGTTGCCTTAAATATCACTATTTCACATTATAGAAAATCCCATTGTAATCTCCTTGTTGAATTGAAGGATGATGGTTGGCATGCTTGGGGTTTACAACAAGTGTCATTTAATCATTACATCACAATTGGTAGATTTTTATTTAAAGCCTTTAATGTTATGGATATGAAATTTGTTTTATCGGCTAACTGCAAACTATGGGGAAATAAAGGGCCAAGTTTCAAGTTCTTTATGTTACAATGATGGATTCCATGGGTGGGGATAGGGTTAGGATTTGTAAAGTGGAAATTGGGGGCTTAGAAAAATTACCACGAGGAAAGGAGAATTCACTAAGCTCAATTTTCACTTGGGGGAGACTTTACACTCAAAAGAGGGGAATGAATCTACTAGATCCAATCCTAAATGACGCAAGGACTGAATACAAAGTAGATAGGTTGAAATTGGAATATACTTGACCCTCTTTTGTAAGTTGACTAAGTAAATTTTTGAAATTGAAGACAAAATAGGCAGAAACAATGAGCTACAAATTTAGAGTTCAGTCATGCACCTAGATCTGAGAAGTATGAGATGATTTGGAGATGCTTTACAAAATCAGCCAAAAGTTACAGGGACCATGTGTCCGGAAGGGGGTGCCCCCAAATTGGTTCTCCAAACTTTTCGTGCGTCGAAAAGGGTTTTTCTGTCTATGCAAATAAATCTTAATTCCAAAAGTATAGTTGTGCACCCGCTTCTTGCACACAAAAAGAAGAGGAAAGGGGTTGGGAATAGGAGTTTGTCTAAGTCAAACCTGATTTGGAATATTACAAATTCTTGAAATAAATGATGGAAATAAATACCTTCAAATCTACATATGTTGTATGAAATGACATGAACATGACAAAACCCTAACACACACATGCTTGCAAATGAATGATGTAATGATGCTCCAATGGATAAATGAAGAGTATGCAACCTTGAAGAATGTCTGATGTTGAGTGTTTGAATGTAGTCTCCTTTCCTTATGATCACTAGTGTGTTCTTGTGTTATATCAAATGAGAGGGGAAGACCTCTTTATATACTTGCTCGTCGTCAATTGTTTAATTTTTTGGCATAGGTCAGCATGGAGAAGTAATTTCCTGCTCAAATTTGAGATAGGGCCTAGGGGCCAAGATAGGTCCCAATTAGAGAGGACCAGGGTGTGGTGCCCTAGTCCTACCCTTGCTTAGGCCAGAATGAAAGGGCTATGCAAGTTGTAAGATGCAAATATGAGATTCGGTTGCATAGGGGAGGCATAAACAAGTCCTAATCAAGCATGGGGATAAGACAAATAAGGCGAGGGCCCAAAGTGCAGGCAAAATTGTGAGGGGTGAAATTTTAGGGCGCTACAAGATTGAGCCAAACAACCACACTGAGTCTAAAATAAATACACTATTTAGCATGTCTCTAACGAGGGTAGGGTGGCTTCATTATTAAAAGCAATAAATGGGTATTGATGAAAATCTATCGATTCAATTTGTTAAGTCATGGGTTGATAGAAGGGTTACTATGGGGGGAATTTCATTTGAAATAAGTGAAGAGGTTATTGGGAAAGCGACGAGACTCTCCATGAGGGGGAGAAAATGGAAGAAGTAGAGCAGGGTCATGGATAGAAAAGGTGTGGCCCAATTCTTCAGAGTAGACGAGGAACCGGTCAAGCTCCATGGTGGCTTTTCTTGCACTAAATTAATTGACCCTTGGAGTAAAGTTTGTCTCATGTTGATGATTTTTTTAATTTTAGTTGGAAGATTTAAAGTTTATTGTTATAATCATCTTCCTTTGCTCAATCATTTTTGAAACCATGACCTGCTTTATCTTCCTTTTTTTTCCTTACTTCTCTTGAAATCTATATTCATGATGCTCTATAATTAGCTAAAAACCAAGTCAAGAAATTGATTCCCCTCACCAAGGCCTAATTTTTTTCTGTACCATTTTCACCTTGCCCTCTATCTGCCTAGATAATTCTTGGTCTTTGAAGCCCCTAAGCTCTTGGATCCCTATGGCCTAACTCTCTCCTCATACCTATAATTCTTAACTCCTCAAGGACCAACAAATAGAAAATACTGCAAATTCCCTCCACTACTAAAGCCTTCTCTTGCCTCGGTTCCTGGACTATCCCCACTCTGGACTTGGGGGCTAAATATAAAACCTTGACTTCTACCTTTGATACGGAGAAAAAAAAGGAAATGTCAAAGACCCTCTCCCTTAAGGACAAAAAGCAAAAAATCACAATTTACGTACTAGCTAGCGATGAGGAGGAGGGTGCCAAAGATGATGGTAAGAGCATAAGTGCTCAACGATGCTCAAATGGGCTGGTCAACTACTTGATAAACAAAACTGAAGGCAATAAATTAGTTTATTATGAGGAAGAATCAGAGGAGGAGGAGGAAGCTGCAAACAACGAGGAAGAAGTTGAGGATGAAGATGAGGAGGAGGATGACATGTGGAAGGCTAACAATTTGGACAAACCAAACAGTGATAACTTTGAGCATAATGAACCCTTAGACTTGACCCAAGATGCAATGCCAGAAGAGAGCACTTGGCAAGGGGAGAGTGAGCATATTTGTGTCAACTGTAGGACCATGATAGAAGATTTAAAGGCATCGAGGAAGAAGGTGTTGGGGATGTAATGTGGGTAAATAGGGTTCACTAGCTTATTGCATGAAAACAAAGAAATTAGGCCTATTTTCTCTTTCAATTACATTCAGAAGAAGAATGATCCACTTTACGGTCAAGATGGCTCAAGCACAAAGTGGATATAATGGTCCTTCACTGTTGAGTTGAAAGTGACCATTCAAATTGTAAGGAAGAATGAACAAATTGGGCCCAAGTAAGCTAGAATGACAATTTTTTGCATGTACAGGAAGACAACAAGCTCAAAACCAAATTTTAGAAAAGTATGTGAAAATACAAACTATAACTAACTTGCAATCAAAATTTCAAGAAAAAGTGGAGGAAATCGATCATCCAACTCACCCCACTCCTATTAGTTTTGGCTTCAATGAAATACAAACTAGTTTATGATGATTAGCATCTCTTTCAGTAGCCTCATCACCTGTTCTTGCACACAAAAAAGAGAGGAATTTGTTGGGGAGATAAGGGTTTTCCTAAGTCAAACCCCAGTATAGGAATTAACCTTGAAATTGAAAGCATGATGTTAGGTAGTAGAGGCTAGAACTGGAATTTAAATTTTTATACCTTGATAGGCCTTCTTTGTGTCAAAATTCTCTTGAAGATGCTTGATATTGACTCGTAGTTAACTTAGAAAAAGAAGATCATGGAGGCCATTGCAAATGCATAAATCTGCCACAAAATCCTAGTCTTCAATGCCTTGATGCTTAATCTCTTGCTTTTGAAATAGAGTTTCGTCCTTGTAGTTAATAGATGGTAGATATATTAGATTCAATCTTGAAATGAGGGAGGATACCTTGGTTATATACCTATGCCAAGCATTTTGGGGTACAAAACATGGAGTAGGCCAACATGTGAAAAGACAACTTGTTAAATCTACTTGACCATTGTGTGATTTCAATTTGGGTCTAAACTAAGGAGAGCGGGGCACCCTAGGTGCCATGACCACTCCAAAGCAGGCCCAAATTGGGACTTGAGGTCCTAAATGGGCCAAGGAAGTCGTAAACATATATTGAATTAAGCTAAGTCGTGAAAACTAGGCACAAAAGTCAAGGAATGCTAAAATGGGGCCTAGATAAGCTCATGAATTTGCATAAGGGTGCAATTTTGTGATGCTATATTTGGCCCCCATTTTAGTGGGAGTATGGATCTACATTCATATTCATGGTAAAGGATATTGAGACATAAGAAACTTTCATCAAGGTTAAAGAGACAAGGATCACCAAGCCCCCAAGTGACTTAGGACCTTATCAATCTAAAACTAAGATAAAAGGAGAAGCACATGAAGAGAGAGAGAGAGAGAGAGAGAGAGAGAGAGAGAGAGAGAGAGAGAGAGAGAGAGAGAGAGAGAGAACATGACCATGCTATCCTAGTAAGGTTAAAACTTATTATGAGTCATGTAAGGAAAACCGTGCAAAGTAGAATTGAAATAGCCTAGCAAGTTGTGTTGTGCTAGTCAATTCACCTTAAGGATAACCAAGGAAAGCATTGTGTCCAACAAAATGCGCCAAAGGAAATAGTGGAAAGGTTAACCAAGGAAATCATTATATCTAATAAAATCTATCAAAGAGAGATTACTAAGCAAAAGGCACAATTTGCTAATCTTAAAAAAAATGATTACAAAAATTGATCAATGGTGTGTGAATAAAGTGAAACAAAGAGTAGAGTGTATCCCTCCACATTAAAGTGTTTGCATATGCCTTACAAAGAGAATTTTTTTTTGGTAGCATACATGTATCTGAAAAACAAACATGTCTCCACTAGGATATGCCCCTAGACAAGGAAAAAATCAAGGGAAATAAAGCACAAGACAAAAAAAGAGCACATAAGGGATCTGCTAACTTGGAGGTCAATATGTGTAAGTGATAATTCATGCATATCAAGTATAAACTTGCATTGAATTAAAATAATCCCCCAAAGGTAGCTGAACTACAAGCACAATGGAAGAAGAGCACATAGGATGACAAAAAAATATCTCTTTGGGTCAACATGGAAGAGACTGAAAGAGATCTCAACGCCTTTCATCATCCCCAAGTACACAAGACAAGGAAAAAAGAGAAAATTCATGAAACATAGAAGAATTGATATACAAATAGAGGAATATCACAATGAATTCAGTCTCTTTATTACCTTACACCAACAAAGTAACAAGATTCATCCAAAGAGAGCCTAACATAACACATAGACATATGAAGCAACACATCACTGGGGAGGCACATCACAAACAAGAAAACATATAAGAAGAGGATCCACAATATGAATGAAGCTAATCAAGAAAATAATTTACCTCCCAACATTGCTGAATATCATTTAGGGAAGGTGGAAAAGATGTTAGAGGAGTAATATCGAGAACGATAGATGGAGCTATTGCTAATCCCAAACAATGACAATGCTCTAATGATGTGTCACTTTGTTTTTCACTGGGAGATAGGGCCAATGCTTTGGAAAATCTTGAAGATAACTCATAATCGATTTTAATAAACTCATACATATCATCAGAATTATTAGAATCAACATTGTTATTTGCATCAACATTGTTAGTATCATGAATATTATCATCCATATCATCATCTATATTAATCAAAATATGATCTTTAATGTGGAAATAACAATTATCATTCTTAGACAAATTGATCTTCTTAATGTTTTCTTCCTCCTTTGGACTAGTTATGGTTTGGTCAAATGGGATCAAAGCATTAGCAAGTGTCTTAGGGGAGGAAATGGTCTGGGAAGCAAGTTCATGGGCCTTGGCATGATGTCTTCGATGTCAATCATGAGCACTATGGTTTCATTTGGTTTAGTTTAAAATTTGGGAAGATTTGGGATCAACCACCATTAGCTCATTTTCTTCCTTTGTAGAACGAGGAATAGAAGGAACCTCTCTTTAGGTGGAGAACTAGAGGATGTTATATGTTTGTATGAAATAGGAGGTAGAACTAAACCATAAATAGGAGGAATTGAAGATGTAGGAAGGAGTTTGGTTCTAGGATGAGGAGGTGGGACACTCTTAGGCTTGCTCAATTTGGAAATAATTTCATGTTTGTATTTTTGGTAGCATAATAAGAAAATGTCTTGATGAGGTTGCAATAAATAAGTGTTTGAGGCCAAAAGAAGTCAAGGTTAAAGGTTCCATGACTCGCTATAGGCTTATATAGAGTATGATTAGGTCCCTTAATAGTCTCCTTAGGATTGAAGGTAATGTAAGGTTTAGGCTTAGGTTTGGGTTGCTCAATAAGGTTAACAATATTGTTGGCCTCAGCACAAGTATTATCAAGAATCATGGTTGTACACTTGCCGAAGCACAACAACATTGGTGGAAGAGGAAAGGAATAAGTTGGAAGGTTCTATGTTGTTGGTGGAATGAGAAGGAAAAGGATTGGTATAGATTTGCAAGTTTTGGTTAGGGGTGAAACTGATTCATTTCCTTTATCATTAACACCCACAACAATCATGGTATTGAAATCAATGAAATCTTGGATAAGATGTTCCAACGTATAATACTTCTCAGTATCATGGCCATGTTGATGGTGATATTGATAAAAGCTTTTGGGATTATCAAAAGCTAGTAATGGTTTGGAAAGGTCATGTGGCTTAATGGGAGGAAGTTTCAAAACATTAGCATTAGTCAATTTCAACATAAGAATATGCCAGGATTTAGAAAGAGGTGTAAAATTATGTGTTGATTTAAAAATGGACAACAAAGGAGCTACACCTGGTGTTCCAAATGCCACTTGTGCATCAACATTATTTGAGTAATCATTGATATTAATGAATCATTTGTTTAGTTTTTGAAACTTTGGGAAATCTCATTGAATGGCATCATTCTTGTCAACTGAAGCCATTGGAGTGGATGTCTCAAATTGGCTCACCTGAAGCTGATAATTATGAAGCACTACACACAATTGGGTGAAAGAGGTAAACTCAAAAAACAATAACTTGTCTCTAATGTCTTTTTGCAAATTATAAATGAATATTCTTTGAATATCCATTTATGTCATAGGATAAGATATTTGAGCATGAAAATATTTAAATCTACCAATGAAATTAGTCACTTTTTTTCTTAACACCTTGTTTGCAATGAACAAACCAATCAAAGAAATTTGAGGACCAATGTTATTTTGAAATTGTTGAATGAAATAATTACCCATTTTTTAAAAGAATCTATAGAATAAGGAGGTAAATAACAAAACCATTGTAAGGCCTTACCTTGAAATGTTTTAGCAAATAATTTAGCCATCAATCTATGATCATTTGAGAAGTCACTACATAAGTTGCACAAATTTTTCACATGAGTCAAGGGACCAATATCCTCAGGGGAAACAATACAAGCCACATCAAAGGAAAGTGGCCTTGCAACATCATATGTAGGAACATTGAACCTGGATTGGGTCATGGAAGCAATTTGTTGTTGCAAGGAGGACATAGTTTGGGCAAGACTATTAATGGCTGCTTCATTGGACAGGTTGGTATTGGACATGCTGGATAATGAAGGATTTGGAATGGTATGAGAAATGGATGGAGCATTGGAATATAAAAATAAGACATGCTGATAAGTAGGTATAGGAGATGTTTGTGAAGGACATGAAACACTCATAGAAGGTGGTATGGTAGGGATTTCTACAAGACTAAAATATGTAGGCTGATATTTTATGTAGATGTAGCCATGAAAAGTGAAGTATAAGTAGGCACATTAGAAAATGATGTTGGAATAGAAATAGGAATTTAAACATTATGAGGAGTAGAAAAATGAAGAACCTAAGTACAACTCTTCATTGACATAATATAATCATTCATAATATGAGATATACCATGCAACAAATTCATGTCATTTTGTTTTATTGAACCATCATCCTCAACCCTTCAATCAAGGGGATGGCCTCACTATTTGAATGTTCTTGACCCATCCAATATTCAATATTTTCCAAGTCATGAAAAAGCTTTACTACTTGGGTAGGAGACATTCATTTTAGGGAGTCATCCTCATCATAAGAAGTATGGGAATAATAATCATCATCAATGTTAGGAATTTCATGTGGAGATATAGAGGTTTCACCCAAGTTCCCATGGAAAATATTAATTCACTCAGGACCTACACCTTTTAGGGAAGCCATAAGTCTATAATTTCTTCTCATAGGGATATTAGATGTAGGACTTGAGGCCATAAAACTCACACACCAAGGAAATGTCTAAAAAATACAATTTTTTTATCAAATTGACCATTTTAATATTGCATAGAATAAAGAAGACTTGAATATCTAAATGCATAAAATATTAAAAAAATCAGATCTAGACATCCAAATCAGAAGTAAGCATGAAAGATATAAGGTTCACCAAAATGTAATGTGCGGAAATAGGGTTCACTAGCTTAATGCATGCAAACTAGGCCTCTTTTTTCTTTTGATTACATTAAAAAGGAGAATGGTCCACTAAGCTCAAGATGGCTCAAGCATAAAGTGGATGCAATGGTCCTTCACTATTGAGTTGAAAGTGACTATACAAATTATAAGGAATAATGAATGAATTAGGAGCAAGTAAGCTAAATTGACAATTTTCTACATGTACAGGAAGCCAATAGGATCAAAATCCAATTCCAAAAAAGTATGTGAAAGTACAAATTGTAACTAACCAGCAATCCAAATTTCAAGAAAAAGTACAAGGACTTAGTTGCTCAGGGCACCCTACTCCTGCCAATTTCAGCTATATTAATTGTAGATTGTAGATCTATATCTAACGATTATGCACCTCTTTTCGTAGCTTCATCACTTGTTCCTCAACACAAAAAATAGAGGAAATTATTGGGGAGATAGGGGTTTGCCTAGGTCAAACCCCAATTCAAGAATTAACCTTGTAATTGAATTGAATTGGAATCAAAATTGAAAGTGTGTTGTTAGATAGTAGAGGCTAGAACTGAAATTGAAATGTCTATACCTTCATAGGCATTATTTGTGTCAAAACACTCATGAAGATGCTTGATGTTGACTTGTAGTTAAATTAGAAAGAGAAGATCAAGGAGGCCATTACAAATGCATAGATTTGCCATAAACTCCTATTCTTCAATGCCTTGATGCTTGATCTCTTGCTCTTAAAATAGAGTTTCATCCTATAGCATCCTAAATTGTGCTCCCTTACAATTTGGTCCACATTAGAGCCCTCATCTTAGAATTTATGTCTCAAATCCAAACTAGGACCTAATTATACTTATACCATTCAATTATAGAATTCTTTCCTCTTTGTACATCACATGGCCCTTTTTTCTAGCCCTAAAATGGGGTAGGACTAGGGCATGACACCATGGTCCTCAATAGGACTAGGGCGTGGTACCTTGGTCCTCTCAAATGGGACCTTATATTGGCCCCTCCTAACAGTCACAATAAGCTAGTGGGAATTTGATCTCTATGTTCACCTATGTTGCAAAATTAAGATATTTTTTGATGGGCAAGTATTAAAGGAGGTCCATCCCTCTCATTCCATTATCGCATGATAACATGGAGAATCATAAGGCGTCTGATTAATCCATATTTAAGAAATCACTCAAGCATTCATCATCAAGCATTTCTAGAGATCTTCACGATTGCATATTCTTGATTTACTCATTGTGGAGCAACATTACTGTTGGCAACAACAAGAAGGGAAACTGAGAGGGGGGGTGAATCAGTTTTCACCAGATTGAAACAATTAAGCACAATCTTAGATCTGGTCAACTACAACAAAAAGAAAGATAACAACAATAACAACACACATGACACCAATATTTTTGACGTGGAAAACCTGGTTAAGGGAAGATCCAAGGTGGGAACCTACCCACAATGAGATGATACTCTGCAATAGTATGTGTAAATATTATAATGGGGAATGCACATGCATTCATGCACACTATCTAGAGCTCACTTCTCAAATTACAATAACCTAGAAGGGTCCAACCCTTAGGGAAGGTTCACTACCTTACAAAAAGATTCGGACTACAATACATAAAGAATGAACTACAAAAATACCATCTACTAATGCCTGATGACAATTCCGATTAAGCTCAAATGTCTTCCCTTCACCAATCTCTGCTCACCACACCACACCGAAAGATGATTTCACTTGTTTGCACATACACCACTCTCTGATAATGCAGACTCAACACCGATGATACCAAATTATATGAATATTACACCCATTTATATAGGTCATCAACCTTGACTACAAGGTCGGCCAAACCCATAGCACCTAATTACAAAATTACATCACACGATACATAAATCAACCACTAGATCAATACAATGTCATAGACATCATAGCATGGACCTAAATCAACTTCTCAAACATGCACCACCTTCGGAAATCTTTCCAAGATCAACCGCAACATGTTACACCACCAAAATACTGCATAACATATCACTGAACCAAGAAGATCATCAAGAACTCGCACAATAATCAATGCAGACCATCAAACAAAATAGGACATGATTAGGAAACACCAATAATCATGTTAGAACCATCCACAATAGTTGTACCAAAACCACTTAGGCAAATATCCATCGATCAACATGCTAATGTTCAAGAACACTCAACAACAACAACTTAGATAAAAAAGATAGCTTCTAGAGCACCGAATCATGAACCATTTGAAATGAAGATATAGATGAACATCCAAAACATTTTCCCAAATCCACAACACAAGATATAGTCATACTAGAGCTCACCGAATCAAATACCAGACTCTACCAGCCACCGAACAAAAAGACCAAACCTCAAACTGGATCAAATGATATGATCAAGTAGACTTCCAGATCACTGAAACCAATAGGAAATGAAGTATTCTAATATCCCAAATAGATAAACCAACCAGATCAACTCACTGTAATCATCAGATTACCAAAATAATTCTCTGCAATACCAAAACACAAGAATATGTTGACATCAATGACAATAACATATCCTAGTAGCAGCAATATCCAACACATTCATCATTCATATGCAAGATGTGTGTGTGATTAGGGTTGTATCATGTCCATGCCATTTAATAAAACATATGTGGTCATATTCAAGAAGCAAAGTGTCATTATCAATCATTACAAATCTGAGGTATATCTTTCCATCATTTATTTCAATATTTACAACATTTGATTCAAGGTTAACTCCTAAACTGGGGTTTGACTTAGGCAAACCCCTATTTCCAACCTTTTTCCCCTTATTTATGTCTGCAAGGAATGGGTACATAGCTATGATCTTTAGTATAAGCATTATTTACAGTGATGAATCGATCCCCCATTGGAGTGTGAAAAGTTTGGAGGACTAGGGCAACCACCACCACAGTCCCGAGATTTTAGGAGCTCTTTCTGGGAACAGGTCTAAATCTGCCTATATTTCTTAGATACAGGTTCATGGCTCAATGCTAACTATAGCTTACTATTTATGCATTTCTAATTCAATTTTTAGCACTTTTACCCTAATTTTAGCAATTCAACTCACAAAAGAGGGTTTATTCATTCACATCATCAAAACCCCCAATCCAATTAGAATTCTCAATCCTAATCCTTGCTAGTTTGTGACTAGATCTATTGGATTGGAACCCTCTTTTGAATATGATTCTCTTTAAGTTATAAAATTAGTGGTTACTTCTTTCTATGGTGGAAACACTAATTTTTCACCATTACATTTTGGTGAAATTATTGGCAATATGCTGGATTTGTTTTAAGTGTTGTCATTGATGTCAACATTGTATCCCAGTTGGAGACTATCCTAGTTGGACCTTGTTAGAATGTACTGATACCAGGAGTAAACTAAGAGGGGAGGTGGTGAATCAGTTTACTAACAGTATATAGAACTAATGCATATCAATACCTTATAACCTAGAATACCAAGAAACCAACACAATGAAGAATATAACATGAAATCACAACACACAACACCAATATTTTGATGTGGAAAACTCAAAAAGGGAAAAACCACGGTGGGAAACCCTACCCAAAAATAGATGAATACTCTGTAGTAGTATTGTGAATAATTACAATAGGGTCTGCACTTGCAGAAAGGCCAACAACCTAGAGCACACTTCTCATCACAAAGGGAAGTCTCACTGACTTACATAAACATTAAACTAGAATCCGAAAAGAAATGAACTGTGAAAGTAGCATCTACTAATGCTTGATACAGTTCCGGTTAAGCATTGATGTCTTCTCTACAATACAAAACCTTTCCAACCTTCACTGGAATGATATGACTGTGTTCACACATAAACCTTTCTCTAATGATGTAGACATAACCATCGATAACCATAACTATCCTATTACTATTGGCAAATGCACACTCTAATAAGAAATTGTAAGTGATTGAAGGTATTGTCATTGATGAAAACCTTACAATCATATGATACTGGCAGGCACCAACATCGGCAGACTCTACATCGGCATACGTTCACCGGCACCGAAAAGATTGATTACCGACACCCTGACAGACATGATTTTATTTATTGCAAAATAAAATTAATTGTTATAAGGCTCATATATAAGTATGAGATCTTAGAGAACATTTGTAGATAGGATATGTGATGGATATTATGTGCGAATATTCAGGTAGATTGTAAAGTAAGGTTTATGATTATTGCAGAGCTTAAACCGGTACTGTATCTGGCATAGTAGATGCCCTCTTGCAGCAGTACATCATCTTGGATTTGTATAATCCATTTTTGTAAGTCAGTGAGACTTCTCTTTTGTATTTAAGTAGTGAGCTTTAGGCAGTTGGCCTTCCTGCATGTACAGGCCCCTATTGTAACAATAATATTCACTTATTGGCTAGTAAGCGAATATTGTGGGTCACAAATCCCACCGAGGTTTTTCCCACACCAGGTTTCCTCGCCAAAAATATTGTGTTATGGTGTGATTTATATGTTGTGGTTGTTGTTCATATTTACTGCATTAATTCTTGTTTACCGGTATACAGTTTTGGAATGCAATTCATTTAATAAGTTACGAAAATCAATAAACCGGTTCGATATCGATTCACCCCCCCCCCCCCCCCCCCCCCCTCTTAGTATCTTTGGGAATCCTAACAATTGGTATCAGAGCCTGGTCCTCTATTTTCAAAATCCTAACAACTTGAGGAATATTCTGACACTGGTAGAGATGGAAAACTTGAGGAAGCAATTGGAAACATCTCTTGCAGACTATGATGCAAAAAAGTTGAAAAATACGAAACTTGAAGATGATCTGAAGGCTGCACAGGAAATCATTCAAGGACTTCAAAAGAATCTCACTATTGCTATGAACAAGAGAAGAGAACTTTCTGAGAAGATGCAAAGTGATGATGATGAGAAAGAAACTATTAATGACCTTTTGAACAAGCTGAGACAAGAAAACAATACAATGAAGAATGAGATGCAAGATATGACTATGAGATTTTGTAAAGACATTGAAGATAGAAAGAAGAATTAAGATGAATTGGTTAGAAGACTCAATGATGTTGGAAATGAAAACACAAGACTCAGTCATGAAAATGATATGTTGAAGACAGATTTGATGCATACACAAAATGACAAAACTAAACTCATGAGACAGAAAGGAATCTTGGAAAATGAGTTGGCTACTGCAAATCAACACAAGGAGAAACTTAAGAAAAGTTCAGAAGAAATTGATAACATGCTGAAGAATCAGAAACCTAATTGAGATACAGATGGCCTTGGCTTTGAAGTTGGTGAGAGCTCTGGTACTACAAACACCCATGATCATAGTAAATTAGTAAGACAACCTAATGCTTACAAATTCAATGGGAAATGCTTTAACTGTAACAAGTATGGTCATAGAGAAAATCAGTGTAGATCTAGAAACTATCAGAATAATAATGCACCCACCGGTCAATGCTCTAAATGCAACAAAATTGGTCATAACTTAGAAAACTGTAGAATGAATGTAAGATGTTATATTTGTGCAAGATTTGGACACTTATCTAATCAATGCAAAACACATACCGGCATAGGATATGGAAAAGCTATTCAGAAAAACAATGTGACTTGTTATGCTTGTAACAAGATTGGACATATTGCAAAATTTTGTAGAAGTGAGACATCATTGGCCAATAACAAAGGACCCAATTTGAAAGGTAAAGAAAAGGTTGAAGAGGTAAAACACGAATTTTCAAAACAATGGATTAGAAACTCTGACATGAATGTTAGTGAAGCTATTCCTTCACTAGTAGAATAGAGTATGACTCCACTGATAGGAGATTCTTCATCTAACTAAAGAAAAACCTTTGGGGGTATGGCAACAAACTGTAAAATATGTTAATTTACCCTTGGTTGATGGTGAGAAGCTGGATTACTTCTTTACTGGCAGATGAGTTAAGTTTTGACTTAACTGGCAAGCATTAAATGTGGTAGTTGAAGGAAACAACATTATAAAGCAAGTGTTTTGGCTCTTTTTTCATTCACTAAGCATTCAAATCTCCAAAGAGCGCGAAAATCCCGAGCGAAGGCATCCACAATGAAAAGTGAAGCAAATCATCCAAGCAAATCATCCTAAAGGAAGATTAATGTATTTATAACTCTTGTTTCTTCCTCTGCACCTGAATTCATTACAAACCCTACTGTGATTGAAGTTATTAAGCACCCTAGACCCGTGTTCAAACTTATTCCCAAAATTGCAAAGAAAGATGATACCCTAGGAGCATTTTTGAAAATACCTAAGGGAGTAGTTTATGCTGAGGATCCTAGAATGTATATGCATTGTCATATTGAGGAACTAGGAACTGAAGAAATAATGAACATGTATAAGACTATAATTTGTGATGAAAATGGAAATGCTAAACTAGAACACAAGATAGTGGAAACCCTAGGCTTTGTGGACATTCTCAACATCCCTAATTTTCCTAAGGATGTGATAAGGATTGTGCTAAGAAGAGTACATGGGGAGTTATTTTGGTTGGATTCTGTCCATAAGATTACCAAAGAGGCAGTTAGGGCAGTGACAAGCTTACCTTCCACTAGTAGCAGGCCTGATAAAACTAAAAAGGTTCCAAATGACACCGTGATGACCCTAACCAATGCAACATTTGATAAAAGATCCCTAAGAGTCAACGATGTGAAGGACATCAATGTTAGATTTGTTAGCATGATTCTTGGTTATAAGGCTACACATGCAAACAGACTAAACTCTGTTTCCAGCTTATGTATCAAAAGTGCATATGACATGGTGAATAACAATGCAAGAATTGATCTATGTGAGTGGCTAAAAGATGAACTGATAGACAATTTGAACAAAATCAAAGGTGATAAGAAAGGAACTTTCAGATTTGGCAACCTGCTTGTGTGTTTAATGTTGTACATTACCAAACAAGTTCCCGGTATTGGTAGGAAAGACTTTGTTTTTGATATACCTATAGGAAAACAACTTCTAGACATACTGAACAACATGGGAGATGATAGGGAGAAAAACATAAATGAATATTTTCAAACTTTGAAAGAAAAGATTAAGACAAGAATAAGGCTATCTCAAGCAATTGTTGATAATTATCAAAAAGAGATGTTTTGTGATAAAAAATGAAATTTGGATGGAGGTGGTTATCCCTAGGACTGTTTGGGTCACAGAGATGGGATATGAGGTAGATGAAAACATACTTGAAACCTATGTAAAAGCCCTCTTAGAAGAACCTAAGGAACCAACTGAGAAAGTTTTTGGCAATGTGAAGACCATAGAAAGAAAAATCTAATCTGAGAAAGGAATCAAGAAAAATGAACAAATAGTGACGAAGGGAGCAAGACAGGAAAAAGCAATAAAAGAGGATGTATTAAACAAAATTGGTATTAAGGAGAGCGAGTTGGAAGGACTACAACTGGAAACACATCTTTCATCGGTTGGTACTTCCTCGGACAGTGATATACCGGCTGAGTTCAAAAGGGTAGAAAGAAAAATAAAACCTTCGCCGGTACCCTCACCTACACCCAGAAGGACAAGACAAAATCAACAAACAGTTAGGCCTCTGGCTAAGAAGTTAACACCAAAGAAAAGGAAAGAAAAACAAGTTATTCCACCTTTGGACAAACTTCTGAATGAGATAAGTGAGGATGGGAAATTGAAAAATATTAGCAAGTTGTATAACACACTTTCAAATGATGAAAAGGAGAGCATAGAAAATAGTGTAATCTTACACTTAGACATCTATAAGAAATTTTTGATGGAGATTGTAGATGACATACCTAATGACTTGTACAGAAGATTAGAAGCTAGAAGGGTAGCTATTGTGGAATTAGATAAAAAGATAAAAATAGAGAAACTACTTGCAGTTCACCCAGTGAGCTCCACATAAGAGATTGATGAGTTGATCAGTGAGGGCAACCGAATAGTATTTTCAACTGGTCACCAGCATGTTGCACTAATGGTAGGCAGATTAAATGAAATATCAGAAGAAATTGCAGATCAGTGGGATATATTTTTTGTTGAGAAAGAAAAACAAGAAAAGCTTAAAAGACAAAAGACTATCAAAGTGTACCAAAAAGATAAGGATAATGGGAAAGGTAAAGTAGGTGGACCTCCAAGCCTAAAGATAACTGATAACTTGCCCCCACCTCTTTCTGATACTCCACTAGTACAAACTATTGACACACAACTGGCAACAGAGAGTATGGAAACACCACATGAGGATACAAATCCTGATTTTGAGGTGCTATACACAATGAACATTGACACACAAGAAGTCAATATTGTAGTGGATAAGGAAACAACTGACAAAAGAGATGTGGCAACTGAGCCACCAGCAGGAAATATTGGAGTTGAAAACATTGCAATTGGGGCAAAACAACAGACTGAAAAATCAAATGAACACCTAGACACAATAAAGGTAGAGACCACAGGTGTGCATACTGATGCATCTACTGAGCCACCGACAACTACTGAAACTGGAAAACCTACTGAGTCACTGACAGTAGACAATACAGAGGTAAACAAAGAAAAACCGGTAGTGGACACCACAGTAAAATCTTTAGAGGCACAAACAGAGACACCATCAGGAGAAGACACTGAGAAACCGGTAGAGCAACAGGTCCATACTAAGAAAAACATTGAAAAACAGGCAGAGCAACAGGCTCCTTCACAAACAATGCCACCGACCACATCTGACAAGCCCAAGTCTTTGGTAGTAGAAATGCAAACTCAAACTGATCCTCCAGAAAAAGAGGAAAGCAAAGCTATCACTATCATTGGCAGATTACAGATTGTAAAAATAGTTGGACAGTCATCTAGAACATCCATGACTGATTTTAGGCCAACAAATGTAACAGAGGTACTATTAGATTCAATAAAGAAAATAACAAAGTGCAATGCACAATCTTATAAGGCTATAGATGACACTTTACCAATTTTGAAGATGATAGCTCTAAAGTGTAAAATAGAAAATAAAGATTCTTTGAGCCAATTAGACACATTGTCTAAGTATATAACTGGAAACCTAATAACACTGGATCAAATAAATGAAGACACCTTCAAAGAGAAAATGAATAAAGAGAAGGAAAAATTCTTTGAGGAAATAGTCAAGAATAATAAGGAACAAATGGAAACCTTATTACCAGTATTAGGCAAGATAATTTTGGACTTCAAGAAATTGTATAGAAACATATGCAAAACAGACATTTTGATAAAAGATATAGATAAAGAGACCGACATAGCCCAAAAGAAAATAAATGATATTGCTGACAACTTGATAGGTTCATCAGATTCAATATCGGTAATTGAACAAGAAATTGCAGGATTTGAAGGAAACATAGAAAAACTTGAGAAAGACAAGGAAAGGATAAAGTTTAAGGCAAAAGAACTTAAGTGCAGACTAAGTCCTAAACTGGATATCCTCAGTTCTTTGAGAAAAGATATTTCTGAGGCTCTTGTTCCAAACTTAAGACACTGGAAGAGAAAATGCACACTCTCACCAGTACAATTCAGAGAACGGAAGCAACCATAAAGGATAATGAGAGGTTCAACAACAATCTAAATTTTGCATTGGCGGAAATTTATCAGATTGTAACCAACCGGTTACAAGGATCAAGAAAGGAACTACACTCAATTGACATTGAATGACAACCTTTGTCATTGATGCCAAAGGGAGAGTAGTTGAGGATGGATGAGAAAAAGGATAACAGAAGAGATCATCTACTCAGGGGGAGCACTCAATTTTGAAGCATACAGTTTTGGTAAGACAAATTTTGGACAACACTTTTGGATATGCTTTTTTGATTTTTCTCATGAGTGTTGCCATCAATACCAAAGTGGGAGATTGTTGGAAAATGCACACTCCAATGAGAAATTGTAAGTGATTGAAGGTATTGTCATTGGTGGCAACCTTACAATTATATGCTACTGGCAGGCACCAGCACCGATAAACTCTACATCGGCATACGTTCATTGGTACCGAAAAGATTGATTACTGGCACCCTGACCGATAGGATTTTATTTATTGCAAAATAAAATTAATTGTAATATCTTTTTGAAAGGGGACAAGGCATATGGTAATAAGGCTCATATATAAGTATGAGATCTTAGAGAACATTTGTAGATAGGATATGTGATGGATATTATGTGCGAATATTCAGGTAGATTGTAAAGTAAGGTTTATGATTATTGCAGAGCTTAAAATGGTACTGGATCTAGAATAGCAGATGCCCTCTTGTAGCAATACAACATCTTGGATTTGTATAATTCACTTTTGTAAGTCAGTGAGACTTCTCTTTTGTATTTAAGCAATGAGCTTTAGGTAGTTGGCCTTCCTGCATGTGCAGGCCCCTATTGTAACAATAATATTCACTTATTGGCTAGTAAGCAAATATTGTGGGTCACAAATCCCACTGAGGTTTTTCCCACATCGGGTTTCCTCACAAAAAATATTGTGTTATGGTGTGATTTCTATGTTGTGGTTGTTGTTCTTATTTACTACATTAATTCTTGTTTACCAGTATACATTTTTGGAATGTAATTCATTTAATAAGTTAAGAAAATCAATAAACCGGTTAGATACTGATTCACACCCCCCTTTCAGTATCTTTGGGAATCCTAACAATTACATGAATGAGTCACCTATAAATACAAATCATCAACCTTATTGACAAGGTCGCCTAAACCCTAAACCCATAAACCCATAATTACATCATGTGATACCACCAGACCAATATTATGATTTACATTACATATCATGGACCTAAATCAAGTATTCAAACAATTATATGCACCAAGCATTCCACTAGGACCAAAATCCAACATGCTTCACCAACCGGTAGAAACCCTTAGTGAAATAATAGAAATTTTAACTAGATCCAAATAGGACCATCATAACAACATGCCATCCAATGCAAAGTCACCAAATACTTAGGATATGATCAAGAAACACCTTCCGAATTATAGAAACCGATTCCATAAGCCGGACCCAAAATCCACTGCCCAAGTCACCAAATAATGCATAGAGGTAAAGCTAACCGAGAGTGCCAGAAGCAAGTCGGTACTGGTAACTAAAAAAAGCGATAACAAACAAAGTGCTAAATCATGAACCAACAAAATATATCAAGCATATAATCATCTGGAATAAGCATCCAAAACCGATTCCAAAGATCTAATCATACCGGATCAAAATCACAGCCGAAACCAAGAAGATCACCAAGACTAATCAGGATACAGTGTTGACATCAATGACAATACTTAACCAAATCTAGCATATTGCCAACAATCTACCCCTTTGGCATTCATGACAACATTGAATATGAAAAAGGTCCAAGTGCCAAGGAATGTCAACAATCTCCCAAAAGAGAAAAGACTAATAAAAAATAACTCCCCCTGAGATTAACATCTTCTCCCAAAAGATTTGACTGTTTTTCACATGAATACCTTATAACTCCCCCTGAAATTAACATCTTCTCCCAAAATATCTGACTATTTTTCACATGAATACCTTTTCCCCCTTTGACATCAATGACAAAGGATGGATACCAAACCAAGAATACTGAACTAAATAGTTGACTACTCCCCTTGAGTAGTAGCACCATCTTCATCAACTTGGATAAGAAAAAGTATGTCTGATAAGCTCACCGGATTGATGGATCCCTGCATCTCTAAGTCTCTTCCAGAGGGTTCGTAACCCCCAACTGATCTCTAAGATATTCAAAAGTGACTTTAGGCAATGGTTTTGTTAGAATATCTACAATCTGCTCCTTAGTAGGCACATAAACAAATATGACTTCCTTTGCTTCAACCTTTTCCTTCAAGAAATTATACCTTATAGAAATATATTTTGATTTGGAATGAAATACTGAATTCTTTGACATATCAATTGCAATAGTATTATCACAGTGAATAACAATAGGCTCATCATAGCTTACCCTTATATCCTTTAACATTTGTTTCATCCATAAAATCTAAGTACAGTTGGTACCAGCTGCAACATATTCTGCTTCAACAGTAGACATTGAAGTGCATGATTTTTTCTTACTAAGCCATCAAACCAACTTCTTCCTAAGAAAAAATGCAATGCCAGTAGCTCTCTTCCGGTCATCCACATCTCCTACCCAATTAGAATTTGTATATGCACATAATGTGAAGTCATTATTCTTTGGATACCATAACCCAAAGTCTGTTGTACCTACCAAATATCTGAATATCCTTTTGACAACAATATCATGAGTTTCTCTAGGATCTTAGTGAAATCTAGAAGCAATACAAACAACATTCATTATATTAGGTCTAGTTTGAGTTAGGTACAACAAACAACTAATCATTGATTTGTATCTCCTATTGCAACCAGGGTATAAGTCTCTCCATAATCAATTCCTTCTTCCTGTGAATAACCTTTGTAAACCAATCTATCCTTGTTCCTTACAACTTGACCTTCCTCATTCAATTTATTCCCAAAAACCCATTTAGTTCCAATAATGTTCTTGTCTTTAGGTCTAGGTATTAGTTCCCATGTCTTATTCTTTTCAATCTGATCTAATTCCTCTTCCATTACTTTTATCCAATTTTCATCCTTACTTGCTTCAATAAATGATTCTGGTTCAATTTGAGAAATTAAACATACCTCTTCAGCAACTAACCTTCTCCTAGTCATCACACCTTTCCTTTTATCTCCAATGATTTAGTTTTGCATACCTGGGAGTCTTTGTATTTTCTTGATTTGTTGACTCATTTTGTTGTTCATCTGTCACTATTGAATTTTTTGATGCTATCGATGTCATTGGTTCACTCTTTTGAACTGATTCTTGCATTACCGATTTTGGTCTGACAAATTCATCTTTTGGTTCTATTAGTCTGCGCTTGTATTATGTCTTTTTTGCGTTCTTTAAATTTTTCCCCTTTGCAATTTTTCTTGAACTAAACCTCTCGCTTGAACCATTCTAGAGTTCAAGGTTCAACTTTAAGTGTGGTATGTGGTATAATGGTTTTGTTTTTAATAAGGCGCTAAAGGTCTTGGTAGTCATAGTTCATTGAACTTGAATCGTGAACCTTTCTAGTGGTTCAAGGTTCAAGGTTCAACATGTTAAAGCAAGTCTTGTGTAATTCATGTTTTATAATGGGTAAGCTTAGGCATGTTCATGTGTTTTACACTAATGTTGTTTTGAACTTGAATCTTTGAATTCCTATTGGAAGGGTTCAAGGTTCAAGGTTCAAAGTTTGAGGTTTGATGACTTTGGAGATAAAGTGAACAAGTGTCGACATATAGGGAATATTCAGGATTTAAAAGATGAACCTCGAGAAAATGAATTGTGATGAAAATCCGTACTTGGGAATAATCATTCCAAGTAATCATTTCAAGTAAAGGATATGGAGGAGAAAAGAATTGTTATTAATTAACTGTCAGAATTTAATCTTTTCGGCATGATTTGGCACAGATGAGTATGCAGTTTTCAAATCATGACGAATCATGCGACCGATATTTTAGGCCAGTCCCTAAGATCTATTTTATTTAAAACAAGTTACTTGCCTTTATTATTTGCCCAATTTGGTAAGTAGAAGATTAGCATAGGTAAAATTTATTGCTCCCGACTCTGTGAATTCTCAGTTTTGCATGAAAGGTGAGCTCAATTTCTTCCTCTTTTCTCATTGGTTTTCATAAATTGAAAGTGTTATTTGATACTTCAGTCAGTTCAGTCAATTCTTCCTGCTATGCATTTTCTGATTGTAAAGCTAAAATGAGACCGAAAGTACCTCAAATAGACTAGAAATCTTGGTTAGTTAGTTCCCTACCTGACATAGGAGATGCTTTTCTGTCGTCAGTAGACTTAGAAGAATTCCATGAAAAAGTGTGAAATTTTGCTGGTTCCCCTTTGATGCAAAAATTTTTAGAGAGTGGGTTGGTAGAAGCAGCAACATTTCCTCCAGTTGTGTCATGTCCAGAAGTAGTTTTGGAATGTATGAGCATATATGATCCTGTAGAGAGGGGTATAACAAACGTAGAGGGTAAGGTTTTGGTTGCAATTAGTCAGGAGGTTATTTTTGTCATAATGAAAATACCAAAGGAGCAATATGAGGACTGGACGGTATGCAAGTTGCGAGGACTTTTCTCTGAGAAGACGTCATGTTATAGGAGTGTCATTGCAAGAAATTGGTTACTAAAATTTTAAAGGGGGGTTGAAGAATGCCAAGCCCATTAACCGGAGAGCATCTGATTTAGGAATTAAGGGACATAGTCATTTTATTACATAGAATGTGGGGAAATCAAATAGCCTTTTATTGGGAGGACTGGATGTATTTCTTTATTCAGGTCATTTTTGGCGAAAAGAGATACATATATTGGATAGAGTTAATTGCAAAAAAAATGCATGAGGGTTTATTTCCATATGTCTTCTTACCTCATATACTGTTTAGCCTGCACTCGTCAATGGGTAGGTTTGTATCATGAAACTTGGCAGAATGATATGAGGATAAATATGAGTATCACCCACATTTGCAACAACATAGGGTCACTGAAAATTATTACAAGGTTCATAATATTTTTCTTGGCAAGTTGGTATTTGAGTTGAAAGGAGATATTCATAAGAGATTAATTGAGGAAGTTATGTAGTTTATAAACATATATGGCAACTTCTATATTTAGTTCTCCAGGTTCACTTATTTGAGGGTGGTAGTTTTGAAGGAGACCCCTACAAATTGCCGAGATATGTCTTTGACAGGCAAGTGTTAATTGAATTTTGTAGGCAACTTGCTCATATAGATAAGAAATATGGGGAAGAACGCCAAACAGGGGTTTATTTTCCTATTGAACTGACACATTATACTTGTAACAGTGTTTCAGATGCTTTGAATTTGGAATTAGAGTTCAAAAGGTTCAACTTTCAGTTGTATTTTCCTCGCACTGAGTTTGATATTAAAGGATTTGCAATGACACACTTTACACTCAAGGAGAATTTTCGACATGTACCCAATCTAGAAGACTTTTCGGCGGATTGTGTAAATGAGTATGAAGTCTGAAGGAGAGCTCACTTAAGACTCACAATGCAATAAATTAGGGATTAGGGTCTGAAGATGAACTCTGCAAATATTGTTGATGATGAAAATGATTTGCCTGATTCTCAATTTGTTGATGATAGGCAGCAAGGAGTAATAACAGAGATTGACTGGAAAAAAGATGAAGAAGAACAAATTCAAACTAGGACAATATTGGTCATTCAAAGAACATAGAAGTGGCTTAAAAAGTGAAGACTGAGTAGAAGCTCAAGGAAAGATTCAACCTCACCCACTAAGGTCTTGGTATCTAATTCTCTTGTCCCATCTTGTGCTGCAGGTTCACAGAAACAAGGAAAAGGAGGACAAAGAGCAAAGACAGTGTAAATCAAAGAGGAGACAACTTCTATCAGAATCACCTGCTCCAGAACAAGGGGCAAAAGACAATCCTTTCCTATTGATACTATGGTAGTTGTCCTTGAGATGGATACCACCTCAATTGATCCAAACAAAGAACAACAAGGCCTGGTTGATGGGGGTAATAATCAACAGGAGCAGGAAGCCTTAAATGCAGTTACTACAATGGTAGTAAGGGATGGAAAGGAAACTGGAACTGATCCAGATAAGTCTCAAGTTCTTTCAAGACTAGTATGGTTAGAAAATAGGTTAAGCAGGAAGAAGAGAAACATTGTTCCAGCCTCAATTCCAATAGAGGACATGGTGAGTAAATGTCTGGGAAAAACTCCTAAAGCGAAGAAGTCAAAAACTATGTCAAAAATTGATTTTGATGCAGATAGTGGGAACTGGATCGAAGAGATAGCACGTCCATTAACAGATGAAAAGATAGAAAACCCTACAGCTCAGGACTTTACTGTTGAAAAGATAAATATTGGAACTACTTCTCGAGCTATAGATGTTCTTCATCTTGAGGCTTCAATAAATAAGATCATAACTAGGATCGAAAAGACAAGAAGGATAAGCATCAGATCAAAGAAATGTTATGAAGGATGGCAGAGTATATTGAGGAAATCAATGGTCCGAACCCTCAACCTTTGTCACAGATTCCAATGTCCTTCGATCCTAAGTCCCCTACAAATCAGAAGACTCTGGAACAAATACAAAAATGTAGGTTGATCATAGAAACTATGATGGAGTGGTTAGAAAGAATTCTGAAGTCTGGTGCAGAATACTTTGTTAATTTAAGCAGAGTATATGATGGGGCGATACAAGTGATGAAGGAGTTGGAGGTCAAAATCATCAATTAGAAAAATGAGGAAGCTAAATGGGCATCAAAAGATGCACAAATGCGAGAAGTGTAAAATTATAGGGTAATGAAGTTTCTTGCTGAAAAACTTGTGGTAGGCTTGGATGATAGTATTTTGTATGTGTGCTAGAGGAACATTGAATAGAGAAATTCCCTGATAAAACAGGCTTATGAGGACTTCACGAAACTGGTAAATCAACTAGCAGAATTAGTTATCTCCATGAGAAATGAAATCGTGTGCATTGGGATCAAATGTCTAAAATATGATGGAAGAACCCTTGAGACGATTGAGGTTATAATAGAATCATTTAAGGGAAAAATCAATTATGTGAAAGAAGCTAAGGGTTTAGTTCCAGATGACTTAAGTGTCATTGCTAGGATTGAATCACTCCTGTTTTTATGCATCAGACATCTGGATAGTCACTCCAACAAAGTTGCACAGGTTCATAGGCAAAAAGAGGTTTGGAAGAAACGAATGGCACACGTGGAATTACCTTATAACACAATCATTCAGCACTTTGCCACTGTTCATGCGGATTGGAAGAAAGAAGCAGTTACCAGAACTGCATAGTAATATTTTTCATTGATGATAGGTCCTGTTCACTTGTTAGTTGCAAAAAAAATTATTTTTGTTTTAATACAAGTTTCACTGACTTTGCGGGGCAAATTTTTTTGGTTTTCCGTGTTTCCTGTTATAACCGTTGGCTACATTGTGGCTATATATCTATGTTTTTGAGACTTTAGAAGTTTCGATAAACTATGATTTTTTTAGCATTAAACAATATCTATTTATATTTTGAATTCCTTGGAACTGGATTGACTGATTTATGAATGAAAATGATTATGGTGTGCAGTCTTTGAATCTATGCGTTTAAAGATTGGTGATCTTTCTTAGAAAATATACTATATGCATGATACCATTATTCTTATCAGTCAATTCTATGTTTTCTATAATTCATTGCTATTATTACTTGTTAGTAGATTCATTGTGGATTGAGTTGTGTTGATCCCCCTTGCCCTGTGAGGCATGAGAGAGTATCGATCAGAATCAATACTGCTTTGTACTTGCTTTGCTCTGAATTTATGGAATGAACCCATGTGAGAAACAAAGTCTATGAGCTCTTATTTAATCTTCAGAATATTCTCTTTGTTTTATGTTAATGGCATTCCTTTGTGTTGATAGATGAATGCTAAAGCCTTTCCATTCTTTCTGGTTAAAAGCATCTTCATTTCAAAGATTTTCTGTGTAGAATTCAATTGCAAATCATATGAGGAGTTTCCCTCTAATGCAGAGAATTGATTTTGATTAGTTCATCCAACTGTTGGTTTATTTGTATCCTTTGATTAAGGGGTGTATAGAATTCATATTACTATTTAGAGAAAACAAATATTATAATTTCAAGAAAGGGACAAATCTATTACCCAATAGGTCCATAATCATATGATCTGATCCGATTACTGCCATGCTCATCCACCTTGACATTTATGCTTTCCATTATCCTATTCAATCTTTTGTTATAACATCTATATGATTTTGTCTTAGTAGAATAACCCAAACATATTCCTTCATCCCTTCTAGGATAAAAATTTCCTAATGCATCATCTCTTCTAATGTAAGATGTTCTTCCAAAAAGTTTGAAATATTTGACAGTAGGAATATGACTAAACCATAATCCATAAGGAGTCTTACCGGTATCACCTTTGATGTGTACTCCGTTGAAAGTGTATACCGCTGTATTGACAACTTCTATCATCATTGTCATCCAAAATTGTTTTGTTCTTCCTTTTCACTAATCCATTCTATTGTGGATTCCTAGGTGCAGAAAATTGTCTGCTAATACCATTCCTTTCACAAAAGTTTTTGAACTCACCGGATGTAAACTCATCGTCATGATCTGATCTTAAGCATTATATCTTCACTCCTGTCTTAGTCTCAACCATAGCTTTAAATATTTTGAATTTCTCAAGAGCTTCATATTTTTCTTTCAAAATTGCTACCCACATCATTCTATAATAGTCATCAATAAGTAACATAAAATATATATCACCTTGAAAGCTTTTAGTCCTTGCCAGTCCACACAAATCAGTATGAATAAGATCAAGAATTTCATTAGATTTATCATGTATACTTCTGAAAGAAGTTCCAACTTGCTTACCCATTTGACATTCTCTACATACCGGATTATGAGGCTTAACTATCTTGGGAAAATCTCTGACAACCGGTATTGAAATGATCTTCACTATGCCATAACCAACTTTCATCAATTTGATAAATCAAGCAAGTCTTCTCACCGGAGTTCAAATGAAAGATATTACCTTTGGTCTGAGTTCCAGAAGCAATTTCCAAACCAAATCTATTAATGATCTTATATTTTCTATCCTTGAATTGCAAATGAAATCCTCTATCCACCATCTGACCTACACTTAAAAGATTATTCTTTAAGCCTTCAACATAATAAACATTATCAGTGTTATTCTTACAATTCAATGATATTGTTCCTTTGCCTTTGATCCTACACGCCTTGTTGTCTCCAAATTAGACCAATCCACCATCAAATTCTTGCAATATTAAAAAATTTCTCCTGTCACCAGTCATGTGATGCCAACATCCTCTGTCTATGACCCATTTATCCCACTCTTC
Organism: Cryptomeria japonica; assembly: GCF_030272615.1. Classification (NCBI taxonomy): domain Eukaryota; kingdom Viridiplantae; phylum Streptophyta; class Pinopsida; order Cupressales; family Cupressaceae; genus Cryptomeria; species Cryptomeria japonica. The sequence goes on from NC_081412.1 coordinate 27,340,181, forward strand.
AATTTTTGCAGCTAAAGATTTTTCTTAAGTACGAGTTATTTCAATGACAGATTCTGGAGAATCATCCTTAATAACAATAAAGACCCAATCTTTCCTGAAGGAACCTCCATTACTGGATCCACTCATAGGTTCATCATTATCATCACCAACATAGTAAAATTATTTGTCCTTATTCCTTCTGAATCTAGGTTTCCAGCTAGTCCTTTAGGAATTCTTCTACCAATTAGGGCTTCCAACTCTTCAAGTTCTCTTTCTTCTTTCTCAATTTCCTCCATATCCTTAGCATACATCTTTTTCCAATCTATCTTCTACTTACCAGAGGAAGATTCTTTAAATGTAGTCTCAGTTTTAGTAGCACTTTGAGCTCCAAGTTCTTCAAGTTCAAAAGCAGATAATTTCCCAAGTAATGTATCTCTAGTCACAGGGGTACTTGAGATTGTTTGGAGTTCATTTATAGCAGTAGCCTTAATTTTGTAAGCCAAAGGTAGAACTCTCAGAACTTTTGACGCTATCTCATCTTCATTGACTAATTCACCACAACATTTGATACCCATGATGATCTCATTGACTCTATCCATGAAAGAACTTATCTTCTCATCTTCTTCCATCTTCAAAGTTTCATACCTTACCTGGAAACCTTCAAGTTTAGCAATCTTTACTACCTGGTCACCTTCATAAAGAGTTTCAAGCTTCAACCAAATCTGCTTAGCATTCTCCAATTCTATGACATTCAATATCTTTTCATCAGATAGGGTGCTCAACAATGCTTCTTTTGCTCTTACATCATTTTCAGCTCTCTTTTGTTTATCAGCAGGTGTCGGTGTTCTAGAATTAGGATCATGAGGTATATAGGTCCTTTCTCCACTATCTCCCAAACTTCAGCTCCAAGACATCTGAGATGAATCTTCATTCACTCCTTCCATATTTTGTAATTTGTACCATCAAATTTGGAACCCTCCTTCCAGTAGGGATTGAGTGTAGAACTTCATGCTAATGCCATCAGATCTTCTCAAGCTGTTAAGCTTCTATAGAGAGGACCTCACTCTGATACCAATTGTTAGAATGCACTGATACTGGGAGTAAACTAAGAGGGGGGGGGTGAATCAGTTTACTAACAATATACAGAACTAATGCATATCAAAACATTATAACCGGGAATACCAAGAAACCAACACAATGAAGATTATAACATGAAAGCACAACACACATAACACCAATATTTTGATGTGGAAAACCTAGAAAGTAACAAACCACAGTGGTAAACCCTACCCACAATCAAATGAATACTCTGCAGTAGTATTGTGAATAATTACAATGGGATTTGCACTTGCAGAAAGGCCAACAACCTAGAGTGCACTGCTCATCACAAAGGGAAGTCTTACTGACTTACATAAACATCGGACTACAATCCGGAAAGAAATGAACTGTGAAATTAGCATCTATTAATTCTTGATACAGTTTTGGTTAAGCACTGATGCCTTCTATGCAATACAAAACCTTTCCAAACTTCACTAGAATGATATGAATTTGTTCGTACATAAACCTTTTTCTGATAATGCAGACATAATCAATGATAACCATAACCATTCTATTACATGAATAAGTCACCTATAAATACAGATCATCAACCTTATTGACAAGATCTACTAAACCCTAAACCCATAAACCCATAATTACGAAAATTACATCACATGATACCACCAGACCAATATTATGATTTACATTAAATAGCATGGACCTAAATCAAGTATCCAAACAATTATATGGAAATTCCACTAAGACCAAAATCCAACACGCTTCACCAACTGATAGAAACCCTTAGTGAAATAACAAAAAGTTTAACTAGATCCAAATAAGACCATCATAACAACATGCCATCCAATGCAAAGTCACTGAATACTCAGGATGCGATCAAGATGTCGGCATTTGATTATTTCATCTGAACCAGTAATTGTTTGTTTTCTTGATGCAACCGGTACATGTTTGATTTGTAAAGAGATTAGATTGTTGTATGATGACTATGTTGTCATTGGTGACAACTATGTTTCTACAGTTCAACCAGTAAGGTTCAACCGGTAAGCAGAGACATTTTTTATCAGAATCGGTAATTAGGACTTTAACCGATAAAAGATAGACAAAATAATATTCTAACAACCGGTACAGGAAATTTATGAAGAATGGGATGATGCGGTTTTGCAGTAGCAATGAAGACTGGCAAATGAAGTTATTTCCATGATCGCATGTGCAGATTCAATCAGATGAACAAGATTTGAGTGACAGAGAAGGTATTCAGATGGACATTCAACTGATAGTGATGAAAATCACTTAGATTGGTAAACCGACACAAAATTTGATGTGTTTAGTTGGTGGACAACTTATGTAAGGTGTGTAATGCAAGTTTGTCTAGATTCATTGAACCTAGGGAATGAGGTATGAAGTGGGTTATGAGTATGAGCTTGAATGTGTAAGAAATCATTCACGAATTTTGTATTTCTAATTGTGTAGTGATCAGAGGAGTTTTGAGATGAAGTAGATGTGATGTTGTAGTGCTCTGAAGTGGATATTATCAGACACCAAAGGTGTTAAGAAGAGATCATTTGATCTTATTGTCTCCCTAATAGTTGTAGCATGAAAATCCTCTCACAAGGTCACTCTTAAGAGGGTACAGTCAAATCCTAACAGTGTTAGTTAGATTAGAGGGGGGGGTGAATCAGATAACCTTACAATTCAAAATATTCTTCAGATTCAACCTCGGTAGAACTTACTTGATATGCAACTATGACAGTAAATCATTCAAACTCATAAAATGATAAACTTGAAACATCAAAATGCATTTAAAACCATATTTAACGTGGAAACCCAAATAGGGAAAAACCACTATGGGATTTCAGACTCACTAAGAAAATATACTCTTCTAGAGAATGCTCGGTTAAAAGCCAATCCTGTTAAAGATTACATAAACACATTGATAGATGTGACCCGGTCAAGGGATTTCCCTCAGATCTATCAGAATCTTGTACTTTGTTAGAAATGACCTTGTTAAAGGATTTCAAACACTCATTCTAATTAAATTGTCATGTCTAATTAAATAAATATTTTATTTATTTAATTATCTAAGCCTAATTCTTCTATTAATTAAATAAATCCTTATTTATTTAAATAATTCATTTATCCTCTTCTAGCCTTATTTCTCATTTAAATAAATACATTTATTTATTTAAATTATCCTTTTCCTAAATTAAATAAATATTTTATTTATTTAATTGTCCTACTTCTTTTATTAATTAAATAAATATTTATTTATTTAATTAATTCATTATCCTTTTCTACACATGACACATGTCATTCATCTCTTAATTCATACACTACCTACCCCTTTCATTATTTTATTATTTCCTTTACCTACCCTCTAATCCTAGCTGACCTCTCTTTTTACACCTCTCAATCTTATCCCTCCATTTCATATTGTGTCTTCTATTTAAGGAGATGCTTTCTTCATTGTCAGACCCTAATCACTCATGCTAATGAGCTAACTACTTGATCAATTGACTACACTACGATCCTACTTGCAACCACATTCCGTTCTTTGTTGAGCTCTTATGCATACAAAAATCTGAGAGCAAATATATCAAGCAAGATCAATGGAGATAGGAAGAATGGAGATCAAAACCCTATTGGACATGTGATGGTATAATCTTTGTGATTTCATTTGATTTACATTGTCTTAGGTAATCTTCATATGTTATGGTGGATCTTTGTTCATTGTTAGGCTAGGGTTTTGTGGTTGGATTCATTTTAGCCTTTCAATATTGTTGTTATTGTTATCCATTTTCACCATAAACAGTATTTATTCATCCAATGTATTCTGTTATTGCTCAGTTGATACTCGGTAAATACTGAACTTTACTCGATAGACATTTTGTATTTGTCTCGGTAGTATTGCTTGCTGATGACACTTTGGTGACTCCTTTCTTCTTTAACTGACATCGATAACCTTGGTTTTTACCGACTAGCTCCTTGCACGGTAAAATAGAACGGTATCGAACCTTTACTCATTCTATTACATGAAATCATTTCTCCTTCTTATTCAGTCTTCGAATACACATATATAGGATATCAAAACAATCAAAATAACATAATCTCATCACTGTCTAACTCGGTAATAGTTGCCCATTGAATAACTTATTAATCCCCTTCATTTTCACATTCTTTCTGTCACTTACTGACATATTTATACTCATCAAAACATACTCTTTAAGATATGGCAACATCATACTGAATCAGAAAATCAATTGCTTGACATCAATGACAAAATAATATCATTAAGACAGTAATCAACCTTTATCAATTATATCATCAATCTCCAACAACCCTCTCAATATCCTCATACCAACAAACTTATTGTAATGCCAACAAACAGGTCTGATAATTAAAATCCTCTAACCAGGTGATACATTAGCTTGTGTTTGCAAATCCTACTAACGTGGGTAGCTCCTAATAGGGCTAGTCCTCACAAGCCTTATTGTATAGCTCTTAACAAGGCTTAGACACTCCTAACAGGGTGTGCCCCTAACAGGGTATTGTAGACCTTAATTGGTCAGATCTCTATACTATAGATAGTGGATCTTTGTGGGTATTAACTCCCACCGTGGTTTTTTCCATTTGGGTTTTCCACGTATAAATCTCTTGTGTTATGTGGTTTATACTTTATGTGGTGATTTTTAGGATTAATGATAGTCCCAAAGATACTGAGAGGGAGGGGTGAATTAGTATCTAATTGGTTAAGATAATATTTGACCTTATTAAGTATTTTGTTTTCCAAAACAGTGTACAGGTAAATAAGAATTAGTGCAGTAAATAGGAACAATAAAGATAGCATAGAAAACACACCATAACACAAGATTTTTAACGAGGAAACTCGGTGTGGGAAAAACCTTGGTGGGATTTGTGACCCACAATATTCACTCACTAGCCAATGAATGGATATTACTTACAATGTGGTGCCTGCACATGCAGGAAGGCCAACTACCTAGAGCTCATTGCTCAATTTATAAAATGGAAGTCTTACTGACTTACAAAATGGATTATGAGAATCCAATATAATGTATTGCTACAATTCAGCAACTGCTATGCCAAGTTCAATACCGGTTTAAGCACATACTATAACCATAACCTTATACAAAATCTACCTTAATATTCACTCATCACATCTACCATATCCATCATATCCATCCTCTATGTCTATCATCTATATCAAAATGATTTACAAGATCTCATACATATATGAGTCTATTACAATATGTCATGTTGGATTTACAAAAGATATTTACAATTAAATATAATAAACAAAAGTTGTTCTTGTTGGTTGGGGTGTCGGTATACATTGTTGTTGCTATTGGTGAAGTGTCTGCCGGTATCGGTGTCTGCCGGTGGTTTACCAGATGTATACCACAAGATTTCCTGAAGGTATCCACAAGGTTGCAAAGTTTCCATCAATGATAGCACCTTCAATTACCTTCAATTCTCATTATAGTGTGCAATGCCAACTGTGATTGCATTCTTGGTGTTATTTCTTATATGCCTATTGAGTTTTAAGTTGGTCAAATTGATAATAAGATTTGTATTGTTTTTACTTGCACTAATTCACCCCCCCTCTTAGTGCCTTATAAGTTCATCACAAGAAACACCTTCAGCATGATAGAAATTGATTGCATAAGCCGGACCCAAAATCCACTTACCAAGTCACCAAATAATGCATACAGATAAAACTAACTGGGAGTGCCAGAAGAAATCTGGTACCGGTAAATACCAAAAGCGATAACAACCAAAGCACCAAATCATGAACCAACATAATATAGCAAGCATATAATCATCTAGAATAAGCATCCAAAACCGATTCCAAAGATCTGTTCATACCAGATCAGAATCACAGCTAAAACCAAGAAGATCACAAAGAATAATTGGGATAGTCTCCAACCAAGATACAATGTTGACATCAATGACAACACTTAACCAAATCTAGTATATTGCCAACATAACTATCTCGGTTAGTCTTGGTGATCATCTTAGTTTTGGCTATGTTTCTAATCCGGTATGATCAGATATCTAGAATCAGTTTTGGATGCTTATTTTCGATGGTTATATACTTGCTATATTTTGTTGGTTCATGATTTGGTGCTCCGGTTGCTATCACTGTCATTCTTGGTTGGTATTTCCTAGTACCAGTTAGATTTGATGGTAAGCAATGTTTGGTTATTTGGTCAGAGGATTTTGGTCTAGCTTATGGAATCAGTTTCTATCATGCTAAAGGTATTTCTTGATTGTGTCCTGAGCATTTGGTATCTTTGGATTGGGTGGCATGTTGTTATGATGGTCCTATTTTGATTCGCTTAGACTTTCTATTATTTCACTAAGGGTTTCTACTGGTTGGTGAAGCATGTTGGATTTTGATCTTAGCGGAATTTCTGACAGATTTTATTGTTTGGTTATTTGATTTAGGTCCATGCTATGTAATGTAAATCATAATATTGGTCCGGTGATATCGTGTGATGTAATTTTTGTAATTATGGGTTTAGGGTTTAACCAACCTTGTCAATAAGGTTGATGATATGTATTTATAGGTGATTTATTCATGTAATTGGTATCATGGTATGGATGGGATGGTCATGTCTACATTATCAAAGAGTGGTTTATGTGCGAATAAGGCTATATCATTCAAGGAAGGTTTGAGAAGGTTTTGTATTGCAGGGAAGATATTTGTGCTTAACTGGAAGTGTATCAAGCATTAGTAAATGCTACTTTAACGGTTCATTTCTTTCCAGATTGTAGTCCGATGTTTATGTAAGTCAGTGAGACTTCTTTTTGTGATGAGCAGTGAGCTCAAAGCGGTTGGCCTAATTGCAAGTGTGATCCCCATCGTAATTATTTCACATACTACTGTAGAAGTGTTATCTGATTGTGGGTAGGGTTTCCCACTATTGTTTTTCCCTTTACGGAGTTTTCCATGTCAAAAATATTGGTGTTGTGTGTACTATGCTTTCATCTTATATCTTTCATTGTGTTGGTTTATTTATGCTCCGGTTAAAAGATTATGATATTCTATAGTTTTTGATTTCTGATAGGAAACTAATTCACCCCCCACCCCCCCTCTCAGTTTACTCCCAATATCAGAGTTGTCTAACAATTGGTATTAGAGCGAGGTGCTCTCTATAGAAGCTTAACTGCTTGAGGAGATCTGATGGCATTAGCATCAAGTTCTATATTCAATCCCTATCGGAAGGAGAGACCCAGATTTGATGGTACAAATTATAAAATATGGAAGGAGTGAATGAAGATTCATATTAGATGTCTTGGAGCTGAAGTATGGGAGATAGTGGCGAAAGGGTATATACCTCATGATCCTAATTCTAGAACATTGGCACCTGCTGATGAAAAAAAGAGAGCTGAAAATGATGTTAGAGAGAAAGAATCTTTATTGGGTGCCATATCTGATGAAAAGCTATTAAATGTCATAGAATTGGAGAATGCTAAGAAGATCTGGTTGAGGCTTGAAACTCTTTATGAAGGTGATCAAGCAGTAAAGATTGCAAAACTTGAAGGTTTTTGGGTAAGATATGAAACTTTGAAGATGGAGGAAGATGAGAAGATTAGTTCTTTTTGGATAGAGTAAATGAGATTGTCATGGGTATCAAATGTTGTGGTGGATAAGTTAGTGAGGATGAGATAGTGTCAAAAGTTCTGAGAGTTCTTCCCCCGGCTTGCAAAATGAAGGCTACTTCAATCAATGAACTCCAGACTATGTCAAGTACCCCTGTTAGCACATATACATTACTTGGTAAATTAACTGCTTTTGAGCTTGAGGAACTTGGAGATCAGAGTGAGCTTCTAAAACTAAGACTATATTTAAAGCATATGCCTCCGGTAAGAAGAAGATAGATTGGAAGGAAATGTATCCTAAAGATATGGAGGAAATTAAGAGAGAAGAAAGAGAACTTGAAGAGCTGGAAGCCCTAATTGCTAGAAGAATACCTAAAGAACTAGCTGGAAGTAAGTATGAAGGAAAAGTCCCTTTTAAATGTTTTTCATGCAATAAGATTGGTCATTTTGCTTCTATATGCCCTGAAAGAGCTACTAAGGACATAATTTGGGTTTATGATTTAATGATTTATTGGAGAAATAAAATAAAAAGGGGCACACTTAGGCTAAAGGGCCTGATTTTATGATGTGGGAAGTGATGAAATATTACTTTAGATTTAATTAAATTAATTAATTAAATGCTTAAAGGGAAATTATAATGCAAGATGCAAAACACACTAAGCTGGGTGCTAAACCAAGTGTGAAATTGTACCACCCTAGCAAGGATGTACAATTTACAACGCTACATTTAGCCCCCACTTTAGTGGTCATATGACACTACATGCATATGCAAGCTAAATTAAAGAAAAGTAAACATTCATGAAAAAGGATATATCCACAAGTTGTCAGATGAATCCCCCAGTGGTATCTGCAGTACACAGTTAGGAACCGCACCCTACAAAACCATATTATAGATAAAATCACAAAATCACCTAAATGATTACTAAGGAAGGTGATGAAATTCGATGATAGCTATATGCCCTCCCTATTTCAACTTGCTAATTTAAGTGAGTTGAAACAAGGTATCACGTTTACCACATCGAATTGTGAAGGAAGATTGATGATAAATGTTCACAAGAAGATTTAATACAAGATCAAAAGCTAATGGAGAATCATTTGGTAAGAAAGAGAGCTAAACCTCAATTCCAACACAATGAAGAGTGTGAGGATTTGAGAGCTCTCTAACACAAGATGAAAGATTTAAATGGAAAAAAATGCAAGAGATATAATCCAAAAATGCAACTCCATAAAGGAAATTGGAAAAGAACGAAGGATTGAAATGACATCAAAGAGAGATTATTTATAGTAACACTCTTCTAAAAGAAGGCAAGAGATCCTCATTAGGGAATGCATGTGAACAAAATAGAAGGGTTTATTATAAATGATATTACTCAATGAAGAAAAGAAATTGGTGAAAGATCAAAGACTTCCAACACCAAGAAGGAGGTCCCAATTAAGGATATGTACTTAAGATCCCCATTAGGGATGCTTGTTCCAATATGAGAGAAGGAATTCAAATATGAATACACCTCTACAATCAATAAGAAATCCTTATAGAAGACACTACTTCACAAAGGGGAAATTTTAATCTTAAGAAGGAAAGATGTTTGAAATCACTCTTGCCCCCCCATATCTAGGGAGAAGAGATGAGATAAAAATAGGCTATTATGTTGCTTCCAAAAGTATGATTGCACATGAAATTGTACCATCATGAATGACAATGAGCCCCCAGTAAGTGAGCTACCAATGTCACATAATGATGAGCAACATATAATAGACATTAGAATTTTTTAAAGACATGATAGATTGAATGAGGTATTTGCATATGACATGTTAAATTCTCTACTATAAGTGAGATTAAAAACATGTATAATATGATGAATGTTAAAAAGTCTTTAGAAAGAGAGAAGTTTATAGCAGAAGAATAGGCCACTAACTCATACTTTTCTTGCACATAAGAAACCTTAGGAGAGGGATAAGTATAATTCATTAAAGCCTTATTCCTAGAAGAAGAGATTTTAGAATGAGTAGAAGATAAAGTGTCATAAGTGGGATTAGGAATCTTTTGAGGAGATTCATAAAGAGATTTGTTCATGACCAATATTTCCTTATGAAGGGGATGAGTTTTAAAAGAAGTAGAAGATGATTAATTGAGGTGAGGTCATCATCACTATTAAATATAGCATTCATATTGAGAGATAGTCTTTTAGATGCTTTGGTGGGCTTACAAGGATTATATCCAAGTCCAAATGAAGCTTCAAGAATGTTATGTTATAAAGGAACTTTAATTCCTTGTTCATTTTCACCACAACCATTGCCATCATAGCCACTCTTAGATAAAATGTGAAAACCAATGCCATAAAGGGATGCCAAATCGAAAAGAGATGGATGTGCCTCACAGGCCTCAGTGCTATATGAATTAGAGGAAGGATTTGAAGAATTATTTGAATTAGAAGTAGCCAAAAAGTGGTTACTTAGTTGTTTAGACAAAGTGGGTTTCTATTTAGGTTCCTCCTTATATTTCTGCTTCTTAGTCTTAGATACTCTATACTCTCCTACAAAAGTAGGGTTAAAGTATAGAGATTCCCAGTCATCTTCTGAGAGCACTCCTTCAGGAGAAAATATATCCTTGGGAGGAGATTTCAATCGAGTTGAAGAATTAGGAGTACTAGAAGGATGAGATCATTAAAGGAAATAGATGTATGTGAAGAAGTAGGAGGATTGGTAGAAGAATGGGAAGTGGTTGAACAAGAAAATCTGGATTTTAATGGTTCTTGAAGATTGGTATCACCTAATAAGATGTATGTCTTATTGTTATAAATGAACTTGACTTGCCTATGCAAATTTGAGGGGACAACTCGCATGCTATGAATCCATGGTCTCCTTTATAGAAGGTTATATGTCAAATTACTAGGCACGACATGAATGGGTGTAGGTAACATAACATGACCTACCTTAACAAGCAAGGTTATGACACCTAAACATTGTTTAGCAACATTAGTAAAGCCTCAAATAGAAAGAGAAGCAGGCTCGATAAGAGAATGATCCATATTAATATTATCCAATAAGTCCACACTGCAAACATTAAGGCCAGATCCATTGTCCACAAGGGTTCATCTTATATAACTATCATTGATAATTACCACAATCATAAGAGGATCATATTGATGTTGAATTTCATGAGAAGGTAAGTCATCTTGTGTGAATACAATTTGAGCTTTGGGTTTGTTTATAGGATCAATCAAAGAAGCCATGTTATTAGGTGTCATTGCAGGTGGGACATCTAAGTTTTTCAAAGCATCTTGTAATATCCCATGATAAGTGGGTGGACTTTGAACCAAATCCCAAATAGAAATCTTGGCAGGAGTTGTGTAAGGGAAAAAGTGACACTAAGCAAACATGCCCTAATCTCACTTTCAATCACACACTTGTGGAATACGAAAGAGCCTAGAGGTATCACACAATTGGCTACTTCTTTTTTGTAGAAGAGAGAGCCATGGGCTACCTATTAGGATTTCTATTCCTTTGTTGCAAATGATAGATAAGATGATGCAAGTTCAACTACTAGCCCTAGAGTGCAAGTACGAACTAGTAACAAGATTGCAAGATTGAGATTAAGTGATGAAAAGCTGTAAACACAAGGATAAAAGGAGAATGCAGATGTGTACCTGGGGTTAAAATATGAGTGGAAATGTTCAGGACGGGGGCACATGCGCCATTGACCTGATTCTGCACCTGAAACTGCTCCTTTTGGCAACCTGAAAGCTGTCGAAAAGTGCTAAAAACTGCTGTTGTCTGAGGGACCAGGGCGCCCAACGCCCCTGTCCTAGGTTTCTGCTATGCAATTTGGTGTGTTGTCCCATCTCAGTCTGCTTCTATCGGATCTGCAACTTGCGGCGTCCTTCGAATTCGGAAATCTACACTTATATCTGAAAAGGGTTGTAGGTGGCTATATAGGGTTTTGCCTTCATCAAACCCCCGCTTTGGTGATTTCCACCTCCATGAATAGCCAAGTTGTATAGTAAAAGTTGTGTGTGCAAACCCTATGTGTGTGCAAGATCCTAAAATGAAAGTAAGCAAACTAGAGCAACCTAGAAAGTAAACCCTAATTGCTTGTAAATGATAATGTAAATGCTCCAAATCAAGATGCAAAGTGATCTAAAGCATGAATACAAATGATATAATGAGGCTTATGCAAAGACATGAAAACAACATGAAATCATACCCAACCCCAACGGAGGGGTACAAGCCAATCTTCAGTCGATGATCCCCTATTGCTCTCTAATGTCTTCAAAGCCCTAAATGGATGAATGAAATTGATGAATGCTTGATGGATGGATGTTGAATGTTGTTGAAGTCTTCAAAGATCTGCTCTTTCGCTGCATAGAAGGCCCCTGAAAACCAAATTCTGGATCCTTTCCAATGAAGAAAGAGAGCTCTTATATATGAAACCCTAGGTCTTAATTTCAACTTTTGGCCAACCTAGAGATTGAATCTCCTGCCAATTTCTTGGGGTTAAGCTTTATTTTATGATTGGATCGCGATCCTAAAATTTCGGGAAAAATGTCTGGGACCGTGTGCACTCCGGGCGCCATTGTCCTTACAACTTTTCACCAAATTTTCAGGGCCGTCAGATATGATGATTTTAGAGAGAATCCCAAAGTTACAGCTGATTTCAAAATGTTTTGACCCCCGAAATCAAGCCCCCAAGTTCAAAATAGGACCTAATTAGGGTTTTTGATTAAATGATGTATTGGAGGAATAAAATGAAAGGGGCACACTTTAATGAAAAGGGCCCAACTTTATGATATGGAAGATGATAAAATAGAACCTTAGACCTAATTAATTTAATTAATTAAGTGCTAAAGGGGAAATGCAATGCAAAATGAAAAATGTGCCAAGGCGGGTGCTAAACTAGGTGTGAAATTGTACCACCCTAGCAAGTGCGTACAATTTACGATGCTACATTTAGCCCCCACTTTAGCGGTCATATGAACACTACGTGCATATGCAAGCTAAAGTACAGAAAAGTAAACATTATTTGAAAAAGGATATATCCACAAGTCTGTCGAACGAAGCCCCCAGCGGTATCTGCAGTACACAGTTAGGAACCACACCCTACAACACACGTTAGATCACAAAATCACCTAATGCTTACTAAGGAAGGTGATGAAAATTTGAGGTTAGCTATATGCCCCCCCTGTTTCAGCTTGCTAATTTTAGTGAGTTGAAACAGGGTATCATGTTTACCACTTCGAATTGTTAAATAATATTGATGACAAATGCTCACAAGAAGATTTGATATGAGATCAAAAACTAATGGAGAATCATTTGGTAAGAAAGAGGACTAAATCTCAATTCCAACACAACAAAGAGTGTGAGGATTTGAGAGTTCTCTAACACAAGATGAAGGATGTAAATAGAAGAAAAGAAAGGAAAAAAAAGCATGAATACACACATTAGTGATCCATGAGAAGAATAATGAGAGAGAAAACATGGACTTCTCGCCCCTAGATCTTGTCTAGGTGATCCATGGGAAAAAGGACATGGAAAACTAGCCCCTAGAATCTGTCTAGGTGATCCATGTAAGGGAGGAGAGTGAGAAAGTCTAGCCTTATGCTGCTAGTTCCACTCAACCTCGTGCATGTGTGTGTAAGGGAGGTTAGAAGCGCCTCATAGGAGTCTATGCCCGAGTATGCTACAACCTGTATATGTATAGTACAAAAGCATGACATCTCGCTCTAAGAGTCTGTGATCTAGTTTCGAGAATGACCCTTTGCTCAAAAAGTGTAATGTTTATGTCATAAGTAAAGTAGAACAAGGATACCTACCTTCATCACAAAAGAAGATACCCCAAAAATGCAACAATGTCATAGATCCAAGCAAGAGAGTTTTGCACTCTTTAAGCAAGGATAAGATAGTTGAAAAAGGGATATCTTGTAGTATGTGTAAAGGAGATCCTTAGAGGAGAAGAGATCTTTGTACAAAAGACACCTATCCCCGAGAGGAATTGTCTTAGACAAATATAACATCTTCTAGAATAAGACAAAGAAGAGAATAAGAATGCAATACTTCCTTCTTTTGCGAGGTGAAAGTGATTCTTAATGAAGGATGACGCTCTTTTTAACCCAATTGGGAGAGTGACTTCATTATGGATGTATTTTACCAAGTGCAAAAGAGGTTGTAGTCAAGGACTTACACCTCTTGTAAGAGAGAATCCTTGAACAAACAACAACAAATGCATACAAGGAATAACATCAAGTAATAAAGTTCACACCATCCACAAAATAGGAAAAAGTGGATCCTTAGATAAAAATAAGGAAAGATCATTGCCTCCCAAGGATAAGGACAATGAGAAGGACTTACACAATCTTCTAGGGAGAGATTTAGACATAGGCAAAATGTACTACATACTCACATGAGTTCATGCAAGCAAGACATTAGTGTATGTAAAATGCTCCTCACAAGAAGTGGGTAGGATAAGAAAGAGAATACACAAATCTTCTCCCATATCTAGGAAAAGAGAATTCTAAAGAAAAGATGATCAATATTTCCACACTATTATCCCAAAGGGAAATTTTAACCATAAAAAGAAGAGATGTATGAAGTCACTCTTGTCCCCATAGGAACAAGAGATGACATATAAAATTAGGCTATTATGTTGCTTCAAAAATATGATTGCACTTGAAATTGTACCATCATGAATGACAATGAGCCCCCAGTAAATGAGCTACCAATGTCACATAATGATGAGCAACATAATAGCCATTAATGTTATTTAAAGACATGATAGATTGAATGAGGTATTTGAATATGACATGCTGAATGCTCAACTATAAGTGAGATCAAAAACATGTATAAAATGATAAAAATTGAAGAAGAAAAGTCACAAGAAATCTTAGAAGAGGGATGAGTGTAATTTATTAGAGCCTTATCCCTGGAGGAAAGGACTTCATGATGAATAGGAGATAAAGATTCATAAGTGGATTTAGAAATTTGAGGGGAGTCATAAAGAGATTTGTTCATCGCCAAGATTTCCTTATGAGGGGAATGAGAGTTGATAGAAGTAGAAGATGATTTAGTTGAAGTGAGATCATCATCACTACTAAATATAGCATTCACATTGAGAGATGGTCTTTTAGATGCTTTGGTGGGCTTAGAAAGATTATATCCAAGTCCAAATGAATATTCATGCATGTTATGTTCTAAAGGAACTTTAATTCCTTGTTCATTTGTGCCACAACCATTTCCACTATAGCCACTCTTAGCCAAAATGTGAAAACCACGACCATAAAGATTAGCCATTTCAGAAAGAAAAGGTGGTTTTTCATAAGACAAAGAATCAAATTCTTCAGAATTAGAGGTGTGAGGAGAAGAAGTTTGAGAAGCGGCCACAAAATTATTGCTCATAGGTTCAGGTAAGACTGATTGATCTCTAGTTTCTTCCTTCTTTTTAACTTTAAGCTCTCTAGGAGGAACCCTATACTCACCTACAAAGGTGGGATTGAAATCAAGAGATCCCCAATCGTCTTCTGCGAGAACCTTCTCAGGATCAAAAGCCTTTTCATGTGTAGATTCAAGTTGAGAAGAATCTTCTTCAGGAACTTCAGACTCATCCAAAGAATTTTGATTATCAGAGGGTGATGATTCATCCATAGGTATCCTGTTTAACGAGTCATCACTAGAAGAGGAAGGCTTAGAAGAACTCCCTTTGGAAGTAGATGTTTGCAAACAAGCTTGAAAATTAGTATCACCTATCAAGGTATATGTCTTATTATTATAAATAAATTTAACTTGTCTATGCAATGTAGAGGGGACAGCTTGCATACTGTGAATCCAAGGTCTCCCTAATAACAAGTTGTATGTTAGATTTCCCGACATAACATGGATAGGAGTAGGCAAAGTAACAGGTCCCACTATGATGGGTAAGGTGATAATACCTAATGAAGACTTAGCCACATTATCAAAGCCTCGAATGGGATGAGAGTCAGGCTCAATAAGGGATGTATCCACATTCATCTTATGCAATAGATTAATGCTACACACATTAAGGCCAGAACCATTATCTACTAGTGTTCGTCTTATAGCAGTGTCATTTATGATAACCACAATCATCAAGGGATCATATTGATGTTGAATTTCACTAGTAGGCAACTCATCTTGAGTAAACACAATTTGAGCTTTAGGATTCATCACAGACTTAACCAAAGACACTATATTACTAGATGTATTAGGTGGAGGAACATTCAAATCTTTCAAGGCATCTTGTAACATTCCATGATGAGCGGAAGAAGTTTGGATCAAATCCCAAAGGGATATCTTAGCAGGGGTAGCTTTAAGTTGTTCTATGAGATCATATTCCTTACCAAGAACTTGTGAAATACGCAAAGCTTGTAGAAGAATTGGTTGAGGATTAGGAAGAGAAACAGGAGGAGGATTAGGCTACCTATTATTTCTAGTATTATAGGTATGAGCAACCGCATTATAACTCTCTCTAGTCAGTCGCTTAGCATACTCATAAGGGATCTTAGTAGAATAACCTCCTTGCACTGTAATAATAGGTTTGTTAGGAGTGCAAAAAGAATCATTAGCATAACCACCTTGAACCACTAAGATAGGCTTATTTAAATGTTGAGAATTTTGAGAAGGACAAGCAACTTGGACAGTGAAGAGAGGTTTGTTAGGTGTTTCATTCACATGTATCAAATTGATTGAGGATGGTTTAGAGGAATGAACAAAAGTGTTGGAAGAATTGTTGATAGTCTTCTCTTGCACTAAAATCTTATCACGAATTAAATCAATTTTAGGAGAGAGACAAGGGGTAGGCATTGATGTTCTAGTAGGAAAAGTAATACTAGGAAAGGTCATATCATCCTCTATCATCAAAGGATCTACATGGGGAATAAACTCTCTAGGAGAAGGATCAACATTACTCTCTAAAGTCTCACTTTTGAGAGGGAGATCTTTGAAAGAGATGTTAACCATCTTTCTTTGAACTAGGGTATCCTTATGAGTAGAACCAAGTTGAGGAGAGGGAGAGGCTTTATTTTTAGAGGGAGAATAATTGAGATTCAAGGAAGGTGAGAAACTATCAAGGGAGTTTTCGATCTTGATTTCATCCCCTTTGGCTAGGGTTCTCTCATGGGGTAGAGAATAATCTACACCTTCTTCTAATGGTTCATCCCAAATAGTGAAGTTGTTGAAAAGATTGTTTGAAGTATTGTCAATTTCGGGAGAGGAGATAACATTGATTATTAATTCCTCATCCTTCGAAGGGAGAGCAACAATAGATGTGTTAAATTCATCCTGTTTCCTCAAAATATGTTCAATATGATCTTTAGGAGAGAGAGAATTAAGGAAATTGCTTATTAGTTCATCTTCTTTCTCTAAGGGATGCTTATGGGTAAGACAAACTTTAGGAGAAGGGTAAGCATTTATCATTAATTCATCATCTCTAGTGGGAATTTTGTTGGAAAAGGAAATGCCATCACTAGGAAATGTAGGGATAATGTCATCTTCTTGCACAAAAGGATCCTCATGAAGGGAGTGTTTTTTAGGAGGAACATGAACATATTTCTCCAAAGATTCATGCTTAGGAAGGAGATCTTTGAAAGAAGTGTTCATAACCTCTTGTTGCACTAACACGCCCCCATTGGAAGGACCAACTTTAGGAGAAAATAAGTCAATGTCCATCAATACCTTTTCACTTAGAGAGGCATCATGTAGGGAAGGTGATGTAACATTAAGAAAGGTGTTTATGATATCATTCTCTTCCTCTAGGATAGCTAAATAGGAAGGGCACATTTTAGTAGAATTGTCAAGATCACTCTTAAAGTCTTCATCCTTAGAGCATGGGAGAGTCTCAAAGGGATTGGTAGCAACTCTTTTAGGCACTAAAATGTTGTTATAGATGGGGGGAGGTTCTTTAGGAGAAGGAAAAATTGAAACAAGGGAAGCTAACCCATTATCACATCTATGAAATGAATGCATCATGACAACCATTTTCCTCTTTCAAATGATAACACATGCAAAATAGAAGGAAATGTTTAATTTTAACCAATGCAAGCACTTAGAATGTAGATTTAGAAAATGAAATTTATGATTCAAATGAGTTCCTAAATCAGATTTGAAATTATTGATCCCAATTAAGCTATCCACAAGTTCAACAAAATTAGGGTTTTAGCAAAAATTTCCTCTAAATTTTTTGAATCTTGCAAGAAATTAAAACTTGTAAATACAAATTTGAATTTGAAATAGCATAAACACTCAAATTTGAAAACATAAATCAGAATTAGAGAAGATTGGAGTTCACGTCGGGTTCACCAAAAATGTGTAAGGGAAAAAGTGACACTAAGCAAACATGCCCTAATCTCACTTTCAATCACACACTTGTGGAATACGAAAGAGCCTAGAGGTATCACACAATTGGCTACTTCTTTTTTGTAGAAGAGAGAGCCACGGGCTACCTATTAGGATTTATATTCCTTTATTGCAAATGATAGTTAAGATGATGCAAGTTCAACTACTAGCCCTAGAGTGCAAGTATGAACTAGTAACAAGATTGCAAGATTGAGATTAAGTGATGAAAAGCTGTAAACACAAGGATAAAAGGAAAATACAGATGTGTACCTGGGGTTAAAATCTAAGTGGAAATGTTTAGGACGGGGGTGCATGCACCACTAATCTGATTCTGCACCTGAAACTGCTCCTTTTGGCAACCTGAAAGCTGTCGAAAAGTGCTGAAAACTACTGTTGTCTGAGGGACCAGGGTACCCAGCGCCCCTGTCCTATCAAGACCAGGGCGCCCCACGCCCCTATCCTAGGTTTTTGCTTTACAATTTGGTGTGTTGTCCCGTCTTAGTCTGCTTCCGTCAGATCTGCAACTTGCGGCGTCCTTCGAATTCAGAAATCTACACTTATATCTGAAAAGGGTTGTAGGTGGCTATATAGGGTTTTGCCTTAGTCAAACCCCCGCTTTGGTGATTTCCACCTCCACGAATAGCCAAGTTGTATAGTAAAAGTTGTGTATGCAGACCTTGTGTGTGTGCAAGATCCTAAAATGAAAGTAAGGAAACTAGAGCAACCTAGAAAGTAAACCCTAATTGCTTGTAAATGATAATGTAAATGCTCCAAATCAAGATGCAAAGTGATCTAAAGCATGAATACAAATGATATAATGAGGCTTATGCAAAGACATGAAAACAACATGAAATCATACCCAACCCCAACGGAGGGGTACAAGCCAATCTTCAGTCGGTGATCCCCTATTGCTCTTCAATGTCTTCAAAGCCCTAAATGGATGAATGAAATTGATGAATGCTTGATGGATGGATGTTGAATGTTGTTGAAGTCTTCAAAGATCTGCTCTTTTGCTGCATAGAAGGCCCCTGAAAACCAAATTCTGGATCCTTTCCAATGAAGAAAGAGAGCTCTTATATATGAAACCCTAGGTCTTAATTTCAACTTTTGGCCGACCTAGAGATTGAATCTCCAGCCAATTTCTTGGGGTTAAGCTTTATTTTATGATTGGATTGCGCTCCTAAAATTTCGGGAAAAATGTCCGAGACCGTGTGCACTCCGGGCGCCATGGTCCCAACAACTTTTCACCAAATTTTTAGGGCCATCAGATATGATGATTTTAGAGAGAATCCCGAAGTTACAGCTGATTTTGAGATGTTTTGACCCCCAAAATCAAGCCCCCAAGTTCAAAGGACCTAATTAGGGTTTTTGATTAAATGATGTATTGGAGGAATAAAATGAAAGGGGCACATTTTAATGAAAAGGCTCCAACTTTATGATATGGAAGATGATAAAATAGAACCTTAGACCTAATTAATTTAATTAATTAAGTGCTAAAGGGGAAATGCAATGCAAAATGAAAAATGCGCCAAGGCGGGTGCTAAACTAGGTGTGAAATTGTACCACCCTAGCAAGTGCGTACAGTTTACGACGCTACAGGAGTAGCTTTAAGTTTTTCAATAATATCATACCACTTACTACGAGTTTGTGATATACAGTGTGCTTGAGGAAGAATAGGTTGAGAGAGAGGAAGTGAAGTTGGGGTAACTGGAGGAGGACTAGGTTGACTATTGTTTCTCATGTTATAAGTGTGAGAAACTGTATGATAACTCTCTCCAGTAATTTTCTTAGCATACTCATAAGGGATCTTAGTAGGATAACCTCCTTGCACATTAATAATAAGTTTCTTAGGAGTGAAAAAAGAATCATTAGCATAACCACCTTGAACCACTAAGATAGGCTTATGCTAATAAATTTGAGAAGGACAAGCACCTTGAACTGTGAAGAGGGGTTTTTTAGCTGTTTCATTCACATGTATTAAACTGATTGAAGATGGTTTAGGAATATCAAAGGCATCCTTATAGATTTTAGAAGAATGAACAAGATTGTCAGAAGAATTGTTGATAGTCTCTTCTTGCACTAAAATGTTACCATGGATAAGATAAATTTTAGGAGATAGACTAGAAGTATCCATTGATGTTTTAGAAGGAAGAGTATTAGTAGGAAAGGTCATTTCATTCTCTATCATCAAAGGATCCATATAGAGCATAAGCTCTCTAGGAGAAGGATCAACATTACTCTCTAAAGTCTCACCTTTGAGAGAGAGATCTTTGAAAGAGATGTCAACAATCTTACCTTGAACTAGGGTATCCTTATAAGTAGAACCAAGTTGAGGAAAGGAAGATGCTTTATTTTTGGAGGGATAATGATTGAGATTCATGGAAGGTGAGATGCTATCAAGAGAGTTATCAATCATGATTTCATCCCCTTTGGCTAGGGTTCTCTCATGGGGTAGAGAATAATCAACACCTTCTTCTAATTGTTCATCCCAAATAGTGAGGTCATTGAAAAAAGTACTAGGAATGCATTTCACAAAGATGTCCTTATTGTTATTGCCAATTGTAGACACCTAAAATTGTCATGTCTAATTAAATAAATATTTTATTTATTTAATTATCTAAGCCTAATTCTTCTATTAATTAAATAAATCCTTATTTATTTAAATAATTCATTTATCCTCTTCTAGCCTTATTTCTCATTTAAATAAATACATTTATTTATTTAAATTATCCTTTTCCTAAATTAAATAAATATCTTATTTATTTAATTATCCTACTTCTTCTATTAATTAAATAAATCTTTATTTATTTAATTAATTCATTAACCTTTTCTACCCATGACACATGTCATTCATCTCTTAATTCATACACTACCTACCCCTTTCATTATTTTGGTATTTCTTTTACCTACCCTCTAATCCTAGCCGACCTCCTTTTTACACCTCTCAATCTTATCCCTCCATTTCATATTGTGTCTTCTATTTAAGGAGATGCTTCCTTCATTATCAAACCCTAATCGACAATTTGGAGGACTTGACTACACTACGATCCTACTTGCAACCACATTCCGTTCTTTGTTGAGCTCTTGTGCACATAAAATCTGAGAGCAAATATATCAAGCAAGATCAATGGAGATAGGAAGAATGGAGATCAAAACCCTATTGGACATGTGATGGTATAATCTTTGTGATTTTGTTTTATTTACATTGTCTTAGGTAATCTTCATATGTTATGGTGGATCTTTGTTGTTGTTAGGCTAGGGTTTGGTGGTTGAATTCATTTAGCCTTTCAATTTTGTTATTATTGTATCCATTTTCACCATATACATTTTGGCACGCCCGGTGGGACTCTTGTCCCTTTGCATCTAACCTCCTTGTTACAGATTTTGCATTTTTGAAGTTGCAGATCGGACATTTTTTGACAGCATTTTAGTTTTTTTTCTGCGTCTGTGAACTTTCGGATCACGTCTTTGATTTTCTGGCGCGTTTGTGGGATCTAGAATCGCGTTTGTGGGATCTAGAATCACATCTGTGTTTTCAACAAATTTTATTTTGCAGGTTTCAGAAAGGAGCGTCTCTGTTTCAGAAACGCGTCTGTGTCGGAAAGGAGCGTCTGTGATTTTTAGGCGTGTCTGTGCATCACAGAACCGCGTCTGTGTTATCCAGATGCGTCTGTGTTGAGGGTAACAGCGTCTGTGTATTTACTGTTTCAAAATTTTGAAGTTTTCATTTATTCAATTTTCGGATTTTGTACTTAGGGTTTCAGATCTGGTTTATTTTTGGACTAACACTTTCAGATCTAGCTAACACAATTGGTGCAGCTTGCCTTGGAAGCTAAATCATTTGGGTGAAGGCCCTTTTTTAAAATTTACCTAACTTGTGTGTTTGCAGGAAGGGGTGATTATTTCAAACAACCCAAACTACTAACAACTCTTTGTTGCAGGTCCTTGGCAAGGGTTCTGATTTTTATTTGTGTGCCTTGTTTTCATAAACTAGCAAACACTTCCATTGGTGCACTAAAATTGAATCATTGTCTTTTGTGTCTTAAGCAATAGGCTCTTTTTGTTTAATCTTTAGAGGGCCTGTCTTCCCGTGTGGTCATTAGGACTACTAGTGAGAAGAGAATGACCCAAGTGGTAGCGAGGAAAACCCACCTCTTCCAAACCACTATAATCAAATGTATTCATGGTGAAAACTATGAATAACGTGTGCTGATTAGTTCATACCAACACTATGTCTCTCCATAAACCCGTTTGATCAAATTTATTTGATCATTTGTAGGGTGTAACCCCTACCGGCTAGGAGCCTTCTGTATTTATAGAGTTGAAAGTGCCGCATGTATGGTCACACGAGCGGATGCCCTTACTAGCACCATTTTGTTTTAGAAGCCCAAAACCTTCTAGTTGTTGGGGCAGGAGGTCGGACCTCTGGTAGCGGCCCACACACATACGGTTCTTAGTAGAGATACAAAGTTCACCACGGGGAGTTTTCATGGGGACTGATGCTTGGCTGACCTGAGAAGTGAGTGCCGAGGGTGGAGCCAGTGAGGTCAAGCATCTAAGTATCCGCTCTAAATAGCGTAGCCTCGGGGGTAAAACCTCATGTGGGATCAACAACTATTGTCTTGGCTAGCCATAAGAATTATGCTTGACTTATTTTAAGCATTCAAACATTCAAAAACCAAACAGCAAAACATTGTGTCTTTTGTGTCTTCAAGTGTATGCAAAACAATTTTACATCAAACAACACACTTTCTTGGAGTCATTTTGAAGTCTAAACACTTGCAAACATTGAGTCCTCATCAACATTGTGTCCTCTTGTCATGAAAAATAGTCAAACAGTCAGATTTGGTCACAACAAAACGACTTCACAGATTGGAAAAATTACACAAATTTTACAAAAACGCGTCTATGTCTGTTTTAACCACGTCTGGGTCATATAAACGCGTCTGTGAAGGGTAGAATAGTGTTTGTGTTTATAACAGTGTCTGTGTTGAATAGAAACACGTCTGCGTTGGATAACCGCGTCTGTGCAATATACAGGCGCGTCTGTGTTAAAAAATTGCAAGAAAATTTCACAGTCCAGCAAACAAAAGAAATCAGTTTCGGAATACTTGAGCTTCCTAGGTTGTTTCTCCAGGTTTCATCTAGCATTCAACCTGTCTTTGGGTCTCACATAGTCCATCATTGCTTCACATCTCATTTTACATTCACACTAGTCTAAACTCGAGTCAAAAGGTCACTTGCTTGTCCTCATCATACTTTGTCAACACACTACATACAACAACACTTTGCTAAGTGGTCCCTCATCAAGGTTTCTTACCTTTGGGTCTCATTTTGTTTTACTTAGAGTCAAGGTCAACTTACCTAATCAAGAGAAACTATCCTCTCTTTGGAAGTCACACCTACTCTACTACATACATACTTGGTCTTACACTTTGGACATTGCAAGTACACTTCAGATTCATTTACATTCCATCCAACTCTTGGTCTTCCATACTCTTTCCATTTTTCATCTAGTCTTACACATCTTGGTCAATACCTAGTTCATGGTTGAAACCCGTCTTCAAAAATCTAAGAGAGAAACTAAAGAAGCTCAAGAGTCCGCAAACATGAGTTCTTATGAGTATGACAATGATTTATTTTTCAATAATGATCACACTACATTGCCGGACATGGATGTCTATAGAAACATTCCAAATGTGGAAAACGCAGACACTACAAACAACAATGCTACACACAATGACAATGTGGACAACTTTTCAATACATTAGCAGATGTGGAAGAATCCATTATGAATCCCCATTTCAATCGATTGGTTGAGGAAATAATGAGGAGAGATAGACAATACTTCTTACACATGATGGCACAAAGTGGAGCCAAGATACCTCATGATTTTGACATGTCTCAAATAATGGAACATAGACCTTTGCAACAACCTCACTCCAATATGGATCAAAGGAGACCTAATAGTGGAGGAAATAGAGGACCACATATGGTACTTGAATCAGCATCAGCTTTGCTTCAAAAACCAAAGGTCCCACATACACATGGTCAAACATATGATACTTACCTTTGTAGACCATTATGGAAGTCTTATGCAGACAGATATGCTCAATCACATATCAATGCTAAGGATCAACCACCAAAGCAATGGGATATTCCAAGGCATGCTCAAAATTTGGACACAAGGAAACCTCATGTCAAATTTGGGGGCAATACAATAGAACATGGCATGCCTATAGAGTATGGTATACATGCACAAAATAGATATGGTGTTCCTCAACATGAATCTATACCAAGTGGTCCATATATGCAACATCATTACAGACCTCCTCCATATGAACATGTGTATGATCAATATCATCCATATATACAACATGCACCTCCTCCAATGGGTACCTCAAACATAGGATATGGTCCAAGAAGTCGATCTCCACCTAAGAGCAATTTGGAGCAACAAATCAGGGACTTACAAAAGAAAATGGAGGACATAAATACACTGAAGCCAACATACACAATGAGAGACATATGTCCTTATCCATTTGACAAGAGCATTCCAATGCCTCCTTTTCCTACACACTTTGTGACGCCTAAATTTGATAAGTATAGAGGAAAAGGGGATCCTAAGGCACATATAAGACAGTTTTTCACAGCTTGCATTGAGGTAGCTTCAGAAGAGACATATTTGATGAGATTATTCCCACAAAGCTTAGGTGATCAAGCTATGGAATGGTTCTCCCAACTTCCACCTAGAATTAAGTCATGGGGTGACTTAGCAGAGGCATTTATTCAACATTTCTCCTAAAATATAGAGACAGACATATCAGTCACTACTTTGTGCAACACTAAGCAAAAAGAAGGAGAGTCCTTTGCATCATTTTTGCAAAGATGGAGAAATCCAGCTAGCAGATGCTCTTGTGAAATTCCACAAAAACAAATGGTAGAGATGTTCACACAAAATGTTAACAAAGACATTGGCTATGATCTAAGGAAAGCTTGTTTGTCCACCTTCAAGGATGTCATTGAAAAGGGATTAGCAACAGAAAAGGTTCTAATTGAACAAGGAGTCATCAAGATATTCAAGGAAAACAAAGATGACTTTAAAGGGAAAGACAAGCCAAGATTTTGGAATAAAAACAAGAACACAGTCAATGATGGTTTTGTTGATGCCAATACAGTGCGACCCAAATTTGTCTTTTCGGGATCAAGTTCTACAAACAATCAAGTGAATACTCAAACAACTTCTAGACCATGAAGGAAGTACACCCCATTGGGAGAACCACTTGAATCAGTCTTCAAAAAGCTTGTGGCAAACAAAGTGATCACAGTTCCAGATTTTCCTCCATATGAACCAAAGGTCAAACCAAATTGGTGGAATGATGATGAGTATTGTGAATTTCATAAGAGCAAGGATCATAAGATGGGAAATTGTCATCGACTGAAGAACATTGTGCAAGATCTCATTGATAGAGGTGATATTGAGATTGAGGGACACTCATCCAATCAAGAACATGAGATGTTTAAGGAACCATTCCCAAAGCATGACAAGGGAAAAGCCAAAGTCACAGATGATCAGGCCATCTATACTAGAGCACCTTACAACTATGATTCAACTATCAATCATATCTCGATGGACAATCATATCTCTACTATTACCATCAAGAACAAAAACCCTGAGAATCCTCCTCAACGACCCAAGATTGTCCTAAAAGGTGTTGGATCTTCTTCCGAACCTACCTCTGAATGTCACGTTACAACCCGTCGAGGTAAAATTACTTTGCAAGGTGCTCCAGCTAAAAACACCGCCTCTTCATCAACCAAACCTGAGTATGACCTTGTAGAACAGTTAGGGAAGACACTCGCGCTCATCTCCATCCTTGAGCTCTTACGCATATCTCCCGCTCATAAAGCTATTCTTGACAAAATCTTGAGAGACACCGTCGTTCCTACTATCTGAACGTGGACCAGTTTCAAGCCATGGTGGGATACCTTTCCATTCCACATTCCCTTACATTCACAGAAGCCGATGACGCCTCCATAAGTCAGCCACATAATGCACCATTACATATTGAAGCCTTCATACACAAACATCGAATAAAGCGAGTCCTGATAGATGGAGGAGTTGGTCTAAACATTTGTACATTGAGCACCATTAAACAATTGGGATATTCTGATAAAGCTGTGAATTCAACAAATCAAATCACCATCAAGGCATATGATGATGAAGAACGCTCATCCAAGGGCATAGTCACCTTACCTCTAAGAATTGGGCCAGTCACAAAGGATGTGGTTTGTCAGGTCCTAGATCTGGATCTCACTTATAATATATTGTTAGGACATCCTTGGATTCATGAAATGAGGGCAGTCCCATCGACATATCACCAATGCATTAAGTTTCCTCACAATGGAGTCGAGGTAACAGTTAACAGTGATCCTAATCCGTTCATATATTGCAATAACTTGAGATCACATACTGAGACCATCATTCCCAGTAATCGTGAAGCTGTTCCTTCTTCGACATACATTGATCCTGAGTCATTGAAACCTTCGACATCAAAACAAGGTGAACTTAAAGGCAAATTTTAGGACAAAGGCATGGGAGAATACACTTTAAATCAGACCATGTATTTACGACAAGTCATGAGCTCTCCAAAAGAATATGGAAGGCCACATCCTAACAAGCAAATATCCATCATGGTATTCAAATGGGATCCTACTACCTTTCAAAGATGGGGCAAACTGGAAGAGGAAGGTTTATATAAAATGCTCTACAAAGACATTGAAGATGACACACAAGATCAGATCAATATACCCTATGAGAAATATGGCAAAGGCTTCAAGATGCTACAAAAATCCGGGTATGATGGAAAAAGCCCTCTTGGGTTACGCAAAGAAGGCGTTATGGAGCCCTTACAACCTGAATTGACTGTAAAAAGGGAACGCTCGAAGGGACTTGGTTTCCTGACTTCCAAGATCCACACTAAAAGGACAAAAAAGGCATCACAAATCAAAATCGCCAAAATTCAACAAGAGGATCACCATTCCATAGACTCCAACGAATGGGAATGGGGTTCAGACAAATCCTCCAGTGACTATGAGCTCACCGAGACATTCAGAGAGCCTGATGAACCCACAAAAGAAGAGGAATTTTATAAAAAGTTCAGAGTTGGTCAAGAAACAACCCAGAAGGGTTACACACAGTCTTTGTCTCACGGTTCTAGGTTGAAATCACATAGGATGAGAACACCTATCCCAGAATGCGCTACTAGTGATGACAATTTGGATTCGCTTGCGATCGAGACTGATGAGGAGAGTGCCATCGATGACCTCGGTAATTACCTCGACATACCCGAATATAACCACATCTTCACTCTTGAACCTGCAAGCTCCGAAAACATTAAAGGCCTTCCCCTTGTTCACCACCAACTCATTGACTGGGATTATGAAGGACCAGCACAGTTTGACACATTCCAAAATGATGAAGCTGTTATTGACTATCTCGGCGTACGAGATGATCTTCCCCTTGGAGACCATAAAGCAGGATACACTATAGAACTCAACAACATGGCATATTTTGGTGAGGGTGTCGGACCTTCCAGTCGCAAAAATGTGAAAATAAGAGCAAATCAAGGATCTTATGGCGAAAACCACACTGTGGCGCTATCTAATCCCAAAAAAGTAAAAAGAAAGGACGTATCTGAGGGCGAAAACCTCTCTGAGGCACCCGAAGATGGAAGGCTCGACATTCTCCCAGCCTCGTATGAGCAAAAGTCATCCATGCTGGTAGAGGAGACTATAAAAACAAACATTGGTACGGAAGAGGTTCCACACAACATATTCCTGGCTAAATCATTGACAGAGTCTGAAAGGTCAAAATTCATAAGTTTCTTCAAAAAGAGACAAATCAACTTCGCCTGGTCATACGCTGATATGCCTGGACTAGATCCGGATTTGGTAATGCATCATTTGACAGTCAAACTAGGGGCAAAGCCAGTGAAACAGAAATTAAAAAAAATGCATCCACAAGTGGCATTACTAGTCAAAGCAGAGCTGGAGAAGTTATTGGATGTCGGATTCATACGCCCAATTGATTATCCTGAATGGATCTCCAATTTGGTACATGTCAGTAAACCAGATCACAGCATCAGAATTTGCACAGATTTCAGAGACATCAACAAAGCTTGTCCAAAGGATGACTTCCCATTACCAAACATTGACTTGATTGTTGATCTCACAGCAGGTCATGAAATGCTATCATTAATGGATGGATTCTCTGGCTATAATCAGATAAGAATCGCACCCGAGGATCAACATAAAACAATATTTACTTGTCCATGGGGAACTTTCTGCTGGAATGTCATGCCTTTTGGGCTAAAAAATGCAGGTGCTACATATCAAAGAGCCATGACTACTATCTTTCATGATCTCATGCATGTAACTGTGGAAGATTATGTTGACGATCTCTTGGTCAAATCAATAGACAGAAATACACATTTGGATATACTTTCAGTTGCCTTTGATCGGTTGGAAAAGTACAAAGTAAGATTAAACCCTAAGAAATGTGTCTTTGGAGTAACCTCCGGGAGGCTCCTAGGATTCATTGTGTCCAAAAGAGGAATCGAAGCCGATCCAGCAAAAGTCAAGGCTATCTTGGACATGCAACCACCCAGAAATATTAGTCAACTTCGATCCTTACAAGGAAGACTCCAGTCCATTCGAAGATTCATAGCACAACTGGCAGATAAGTGTAATCCTTTTCAACACCTGCTACATAAAAATATCAAATTCAAATGGGATGATAACTGTCAACAAGCTTTTCAGACGCTCAAAGATTATCTTTTGAATCCGCTAGTTTTGATGCCACCAGTTCCAGATCAACCTTTGCTACTATACATATCAGCTACTCCAACAGCACTAGGGGCACTCTTGGCGCAACAAATTGCTGAAGGCAAGGAAAAATCCGTATACTATATCAGTCGCACATTAGTGAGATATGAGCTAAACTACACACCAATCGAGCGTGCATGTCTCGCCGTGGTCTTTGCTTCACAAAAATTACGACATTACATGCTTACTCATAAGACTAAGTTAGTTGCAAGGATAGATCCATTGAAATACCTCCTCAATAAAGCAACACTTACTGGGCGGCTGGCCAAATGGGTAATGATACTTAGTGAATTCGACATCGAGTATGTGGACAAAAAAGCAATAAAAGGACAAGCCATCGCGGATCAATTAGCAGATGCCCCCATGATTGATGATGTCCCTCTAAATTCAGAATTTCCAGATGAATCCATTTTAACAATATCACATGCAAAGCCATGGCAACTGTATTTTGACGGCTCATACACACAGCATGGGGCAAGAGCTGGTATTCTCTTTATAACTCCTCAAGGCGATTCTATACCAAAATCATACCACTTATCATTTCCTTGCACTAACAATATAGCGGAATATGAGGCATTAACAACTGGATTACAAATTACAATTCAGTGGAAGATCCAGGAACTTCATGTTTTCGGGGATTCCCAACTTGTCATCCGTCAAGCAACTGATGATTACCAAACAAAAGATGAAAAATTACTGCCTTACAAACAAATGGTGGACGATTTGAAATAACATTTCACAAAGATAGATTTTGAGCAGATACCAAGAGAACAGAATCGTGTTGTAGATGCTATGGCTACAATTGCTTCATTGATTGATCTACCTCAAAATGAGACCTTCTATGAGTTCTTGGTGGATAACCTTTTGGTTCCTTCATATGAGTTCACTCCTACTGAAATGATATGCGTTGTTGGTCCCGAATCCCAGTTATATGGTTCCATTTTCACATACCTACGTGACAATACTTTACCTCCTGATCTATCAAATAACCAACATCGCACCTTCATTCGCCAATCCTCTTGATATGTCATTTTAGCTGATAGCCTATACCGACGAGGTCTAGATGGCACTCTTCTTAGATGTTTAGAAAGTGACGAAGCTCAGATTGCGTTACGTGAAGTGCATGAAGGGATATGTGGTCCACATGCTAGTGGTCCTACCTTGGCCAAGAAACTCATTAGGACTGGATATTACTCGCCCAATATGGAAAAAGACTCATATTAGTTTGTCAAGAAATGTAAGCAATGTCAAATTCATGGAGACCTCATACATGCGCCAGCACAAGAATTTCAACCACTTGCATCTCCTTGGCCCTTTTGTCAGTGGGGACTCAATCTCATAGGCAAGATTCACCCTCCTTCCTCTAATGGTCATAAATTCATTATCATAGCCATAGAGTATTTCACAAAATGGATTGAAGTCGTGCCTCTCACACAAGTCACTGGAAAACAAATTGCTACCTTCATCCTTAACTATATCATATGTCGATATGGTATTCCTGTTTCCATTATTACTGATAACGGGCGTCCCTTCAAAAATCAGGATGTTCATGAACTCTGTGACCACTTCCATATTTCCCATCGTTTCTCCACACAGTATTACCCCCAAGGTAATGGCCAAGCTGAGGCGTCTAATAAAACAATTCTTAAAATCCTCAAGAAGACAGTCGACGACACTGGCCGTAATGGGCATATCCAACTCAATCCTGCACTTTGGGCCTACCGCACAAGTGTCTGCACACCTACAGGAGCTACACCCTATTCACTTGTTTATGGCACTGAAGCCATCTTTCCTATTGAGGTCGAGTTACCTTCTTTACGGGTCTCTTTGCAAAACATCATCACTGATGAAGATTACAGGGTCTCTCGCTTACAAGAACTAGAACTACTAGATGAACGAAGACAAACTACTTTTAATCATCTCAAGGCTTACCAACAACGAATGAGTCGCAGCTACAACCACAAGGTCAAGCCTCACACATTTGAGGTAGGTGACTTATTTCTCAGAGAAAACTCCAAAAATCAACAAGACAGACAGAAGAAGGGCAAGTTCGAACCAAACTGGCTTGGTCCTTATATCATTACAGCAGCATATGGATCTGGGGCATATCAGCTCTCAACTACAGAAGGTGAACCTTTGGAGGATCCTATCAACAACATGCACCTTCGTAGGTTCTACACATAGCTCTTCAGAGTATCCTAATTCAAAAATACAAAAAAATACAAAAAAATTATAAAACAAAAAAATCGTTACTTGGTGAAAACCTGGCAAACAGGCGCCTTGTGACACAAATTTTTTTTTGAAAAATCGAAAAAAGTAAAAAGAAATAATTTCGTCCAACGGTGAAAACCACTTCGGTGGCGCCCTGGGCAAGTACCATGGTGAAAACTGGGTCACCAGCGCAATGCGTAGAGACGTTGCTCCTCCCTCCTTCAGGATTCACTTTCATCCTTTCACTTTGCACACACTCACAACCTATTTGTTCATAATAAACTTACCCACTCCCATCATGGCTTGTTATTGATCTACCTAAGATTGGTTAGCCATTCATAATAAACCTCCCTTTTCGCCTCCCTTTCCATCCATAATAAATCAGATCCTATCTGTGGCTAAGGCAAAATCCTATGTCTAGTGTTGGGTGTGGAACTGAGAACATCACATGTTTTGAGGAGTACAGTTTCTTCCAGCTTCCTTCAGTCTATTCATGCACAATCCGCAATAAAGCAACATTTGTATCACAGATCCGCAAGAAAGTTTCATCTTCTCCACAATAAAGTATCAGTTTCATGGATTCAGTCAGTTTCAGATGAGACACAGCGGCAACAATGGGCTTCAACAAATCAAATCTTTCAACAGACTCAGACAACATATGGTTCAGTGCTATCTATCCTTTCTGTGAAAGTAAACATTGTGACCACAATCAGATAAGACTTATACAAGTGACAAGAGACACTAAACTTGAGGACTACAGTGGATGTTGGTGTCGAGTCTTGGTTTTCTTTTGATTTCATCTTTTTTGGTGACATGTCTTTTAGCTTTTCCGGGATGTCTCTGACTAGAGATTCTATCTCCAGGATGTCTTTGACTAGAAAGGCGAGGATGGGGTATCATCACCTATTGGCATTTACTATCTGTGGATTGTCTCTTAGTAATGCGATGACTTGTCCAAGGATATGAGGACACTATGAGTCTAGTGTGAACTGGGGCATTCCTTGTTTGTGACTGTCTTATCTCCATGCAAACAGGTACAATGACTTTCTGGGTCGAACAAATGCCTCGATTGTCATAACCTATCTTGCCATAATAAAGCTCAATGATGATAATGCACAAGAAGCTCTTTCACTTTCATATCTTATGTCTTCCATCCCCCTTTCTTGATTGACTTCCATCGTCCTTCTCGAGTCTATGTAGTCTACTATCACATGACTGAGTATAATGACACACCAAAAACATTTGCATTTCATGTAGCTGCACCTGCATTAAAACATATAAGCATTTCATACATACATATAGATATCACAACTGCATCACATCCTGCACACAACACCTGTTAGCACAATTTACATTTGCATTATCATATTCATCTGCATTACTTACATTCACATTTGCATCATGCATACACATATATAAAACATAAACGAACAAAATAAAATAAAATATATTACATTGCATCATATACATATTTGCATCCATATCATAAGCATCACATAGAAACATACATCATTAAACATCTCATCACATAGGTACACATGCATATAGCTGCCGCAAAAATGAATCATCTCATATATATAATCATAAGTGTCATGATACAATGATGTCAAAAATACATATGGCTACAAAAGCACCCGCAGGTGTCTACAATACAAAACAATGGTACAAAAATGATACAATGGGAGCCCTCTAAGGCTATGATGAACTCCCTCCCTCGGAGCCGCCTGGCCTCGACGGAATCTGAGCCCCTGAAGGACCCGCCCCAGGATCATCCTGCCTGCCCCCTCTATCTGGTGGTGGTGGAGGACCCATGACCCCACCACTCGATGCCTGCCTCCTCTGACTCCCTCTCGTAGCTATCGCTGTACGCGACGGTCTATGGAAGCTCCTCGCCCGCTGATCTGTCGGCACTGCACCGTAGTAGAGGTCCCTCCAGTATCCTATCTCCTCTCCAGCCTGCAGGACATATGCATATCCTGCCCCTATGTCCTCTGTCGCCTGCCTCCCTGCCCTCAACGCTGTCTCAGCCTCTGTGTAGCACTGAATCGCCTAATCTCTCTCCCGCTCAGTATACCTGAGCCTCGTCCAGAGTCGGTCTCTCTCCCTCTCCAGATCCTGTATCTCATCTGCCTAGCCCTGGCAGATCTCCCTGAGCTCAATCAGCTCATCCTCCTCTGGATCCCCACCCTCTGCCTCTACCTGTGGCTCTCCCTCAGCGGGTGCCTGCCCCTGTCCCTGTACCTGTGCTGGTGCCTGAACGGGTACCTGTCTCTGTACATGCCTCTGTCCCTGCACCTGTCCCTGTACCTGTCCCTGTCCCTGTCTCTGCCTGGGACCCTATGCTGCTGGTACCTGTAGGGGTAATCCACCGCGACCCCTCACCACCCGAGCCTGTCGCTCCTCTCCACCCTCTCTCCGAGGTGCAACCCTACTCTCCCCAACTACTCCCCTCTGCCTCCATCGGCCTCTACCCCCATCACCTCTGCCATCATAATCATCGTCCCCACCTCCATCTCCATCCAACAGCTCCCCTGGATCTGTCAGTCATGGGAATGGATGCTCTGCCCAATATGTTGAATACTCAGCATCCATCCCGACATCGTCGACCTCTGGCCACATGTCCCAGGGTAGGGGTACCATCTCTGCCAGCTATGTGACCGCCTGATCATATGACAGTAGAGGCCCAAACTGCACCTGATCTCTGACTATGCGGGCATACATGCCCGAGCCCCGTGGCATCCTTTGAATCCTACCATACTACCTACATACCCTGTCCACAAGCTGCCTCTCTAATACATAGAGCATCCGCCCAATCAGGTACCTGCTCTGGAAGGTGTATGGTAGCTCCACTGCACCATCCTCCCACTCCTTGCAGCCTAGATATGGTCTCCATATGACCACATCGATATCATCCAACACCCGCTGCCAATGCTCCAACCTGCCAATCCGCGGCTATGAGATGATCATGTCGTACAAATGCACAAAACTGCATCCATGTCCCCTGCCTTGGAAGTGTATCGGCCTCGTCATTGGCAGATGCTCATAGGCCCATACTTGCAATAGTGTCACCCCGCAGCCCAATCCCACTGACCCGTGATAGACAAACTGGTGAAGCTCATAGTATAGGTGGGCCAATACACATGGTCCCCAGGCATATCTGGTGTGATGTGTCACCAGTGTCTCCAGTGCTCCCCCCCAGCCCACAGCCAATTCCCGTGTCACCCTGTCTGGGCATAGGAATCCACTGATCGCTCCTCCGATCACGGCCGGCAATGCTAACCCTATGGCAGTCATGGTGTCCCATGCCACGTGTCCTGCCCTCATCTTCAGTTCGGGATCCCAGAACACCCATCTCAAGGCCTCCCGATCTCCATCACGATCATATGGAATCAAATCTCCATCAATCGGTATCTGCAGAATCCTGTAGACATCCTCAAGGGTGACTGTCATCTCACCCATCGGCAAATGGAAGGTGCATGTCTCCGAGTGCCATCTCTCAGCAAGCGCAATCAGCAAACCCATGTTTTCCCGAAACTCAGGCACATACAATATATGTCTCAAACCCATCTGCTTGATGGCAGCTCTATCCTAAAATGACAACTCAGGTCGCAATCTCTGTGTCGACAGGAATCTCTCCCGTGACTCCAACATAGGCAAATACTCCTGCAGTCAAGCAAATCAA
This sequence comes from Cryptomeria japonica, assembly GCF_030272615.1. Lineage (NCBI taxonomy): Eukaryota > Viridiplantae > Streptophyta > Pinopsida > Cupressales > Cupressaceae > Cryptomeria > Cryptomeria japonica. Next base: position 27,374,955 of record NC_081412.1, read on the forward strand.
TCATGTCAGTCATGGTGGCATTCACTGTTTATCACAAAATGCTACTCGCTATCTAAATGCATATGGCTATCTACCCTAGTGACACTCACTGTTCATCACAAAGTGTTGCTATTTATCCTAGTGGTACTCCCTGTTCATCACAAAGTACTACGTGTGTGACACTCACTGTTCATCACAAAGTGTTACTCACATTTGCACTCCCTGTTCATCACAAAGTGCTGCTCATACTTTGGGTACTCACTATTCATCACAAAGTACTCTATCTTGGTACTCACTATTCATCACAAAGTACTCTATCTTGGTACTCACTATTCATCACAAAGTCCTCTATCTTGGTACTCACTGTTCATCACAAAGTGCCTTGATCTATCCTAGTCTTCCTAGAGGACCTGCTTGAGTGTATCCTCTCAGCAGCTTATCCAATCGACAGCATATGTTCATCACAGAACTGTCGATTTGACCTCGAAGACCAAAACTTGCATTCTTTCAACGCAAACGCGCTTGACTGACACAAACGCACCTACAGACTGCACAAGCGTGCCTGAAAAACACAGACGTTCCTGTATGACATAGATGTGCCTAGGCTGTGCATAAACGCGACTATACTACGCAGACGCCCCTGCACATCGCAGATGCGCTCGCATTCGACGCAAACGCGCCTGGCACCGACACAGACGTGCCTGGCGGACACAAACACGCCTAGCACCGACGCAGACGCGGTTAAACGGTTTTTGACATTTTTTAGCCCTAATATAAGCGCATTTATTGCCCTAATCGACATGCATTAATGACAAAATTAAATGCGTCAAAGTACAAGGAAGTTTGGTGGCACTTACCAGCTCTCCTGCCTCTGCTGGCCTCTGAAATCGGCGAACGCGGTCGAATCTATGCACGAAAGCCATCGCTGCTAACTGCTGCTGCTCTATTTTCGCTCTGCACTTTGATCTCGTGAAGGTGTAGATGACAATGAGGATGTATTTTCCCCCGTGGTCTATCTTATGGACTACCCCTAGCCTGCGTTTCCCGAGTCAGTCTTCTTTATCTCGTGAGTTTGTCACTTTATCCGGTCATTCCATTCTAGCCTTTCTTTCTTATCGAGAGATTGTCTGCAATCTTTCCAGGCATTTTCATCCAATCTCTCGAGGGGGCATATCATTTCCATTCTGGGGCAACTCTGTATCAGTTCATCTTATCTTCTGTGAAACAACGCGACAAGTCGCATTGTCTCAAAGAGGGGCAAAATGTAGACACCTAAAATTGTCATGTCTAATTAAATAAATATTTTATTTATTTAATTATCTAAGCCTAATTCTTCTATTAATTAAATAAATCCTTATTTATTTAATTAATTCATTCATCCTCTTCTAGCCTTATTTCTCATTTAAATAAATACATTTATTTATTTAAATTATCCTTTTCCTAAATTAAATAAATATCTTATTTATTTAATTATCCTACTTCTTCTATTAATTAAATAAATCTTTATTTATTTAATTAATTCATTAACCTTTTCTACCCATGACACATGTCATTCATCTCTTAATTCATACACTACCTACCCCTTTCATTATTTTGGTATTTCTTTTACCTACCCTCTAATCCTAGCCGACCTCCTTTTTACACCTCTCAATCTTATCCCTCCATTTCATATTGTGTCTTCTATTTAAGGAGATGCTTCCTTCATTATCAAACCCTAATCGACAATTTGGAGGACTTGACTACACTACGATCCTACTTGCAACCACATTCCGTTCTTTGTTGAGCTCTTGTGCACATAAAATCTGAGAGCAAATATATCAAGCAAGATCAATGGAGATAGGAAGAATGGAGATCAAAACCCTATTGGACATGTGATGGTATAATCTTTGTGATTTTGTTTTATTTACATTGTCTTAGGTAATTTTCATATGTTATGGTGGATCTTTGTTGTTGTTAGGCTAGGGTTTGGTGGTTGAATTCATTTAGCCTTTCAATTCTGTTATTATTGTATCCATTTTCACCATATACACCAATTTCCGTAGAAGGGATAACATTGTTCATTAATTCTTTGTCCTTAGGAGGGAGAGCATAAATACATGTGTTTAAATCATCCTCTTGCCTCAAAATGTGTTCAATAGGATGTTTAGGAGAGAGACAATCAAGGAAATTGACTATGATTTAATCTTCTTTCTCTAAGGAATCTTTAGGGGTAACACAAGTTTTAGGAGAAGGGCAAGCATTTCTCATTAATGCACCATCTCTATTGGGAATTTTGTTGAAGTCAAAAGAGAAAATATCATCACTAGGAAAAGTAGGGACAATACCATCTTGCACAAAATGATCCTCATGAGGGAAGTACTCTTTAGGAGGGAGATGAACATCTTTCTCCAAATATTTAGGCTTAAGAAGGAGATCTTTGAAATAAGTGCTCATAACCTCTTGTTGCACTAACATGCCCCCATTGGTAAGACCAAATTCAAGAGAAAATAAGTCAATTTCCATTAATACCTTTTCACTTAGAGAGGAATCATGTAGGGAAGGTAAGGTAACATTAAGAAAGGTGTTTATGATATCATCCTCTTCTTCTAAGATAGCTTGATGGGAAAGGCGCATTTTAGGAGAATCATCAAGATCACTCTTCAAATCTTCATCCTTAGAGAATTGGAGAGTTTTGAAGGGGTTGGTAACAACCCTTTTAGGCACTAAAATGTTGTAATAAATAGCAGGAGGTTCTTTAAGATATGGAAAATTTGAAGGAAGGGAAGCTAACCCATTATCACATTTATGAAATGAGTGCATCATGACAACAACTTTCCTCTTTCAAATGATAACATATGCAAAATAGAAGTAAGCATTCAATTTTAACCAATGAAAGCACTCTAAATTTTTATTTAGAAAATGAAATTTATGAGTGAAATGTGTTCCTAAATCATATTTGAAACTAATGATCCAAATTAAGCTATCCACAAGTTCAATTTTGAATTGAAAAATCGGGGTTTTAACAAAATTAACCTCTAATTTTTTTAAATTTGCAAGGAATTGAAACTTGTAAATGTAAATTTGAATTTGAAATAGAAAAAATAGTCAGATCTGAGAACATAAATCAGAATTATAGATGATTGGATTTGCGTCGGATTCACCAAAATGTGGAGGCGGAAAAGAGAGACTGGGTGACTAGGACCTAATCCCACTTTAGCCAACACATTGGGAATACGAAAGAGCCTAGTGAGATATCTCACTTTGGATAATTCTTGTGAGAAAGAGAGAGCCAAGGATTATCTCTTAGTATTTCTAATCCTCTTCTTGAAAATGATAAAAAAAATTAGGGTTTGATTGATCAACTAGACTAGGAGATGAATAATGAATCATATATGAAATAAAACTACACAAACTCGCAGATCTGGAACTAAGATACTGAAAGAAGACAAGGGGGAGGAATTTAGATGTTTAAATGCTAAAAACTGAGTCAAATTGACCAGGACTAGGGTGCCATGCCACTATTGTGTTTCTGCAGACAGGAGGTTGTAACTGAAAGACTGCAAACTAGAGATCCTGAACCTTCAACCTGCCAAAATTCACTAATTTTGAGGGGGATCGGGGCACCACACCCCTATCTTGGGTAGGACCAAGGTTCCCTACCCCTTTCCCTGATAGATTTGAGAAATTCTGAGACTTTTGGGTGGTACTTATGCCTTTTTCTGATCTGAAACTCCTCCCAGGTACCTGCAACTGAAAAGATAGGGTTTGGGTGGCTAAATAGGGTTTTGCCTCAGTCAAAACCCTGGGTTAGTGATTTTAACCTCCACAAATAGATGATAATGTACTAAAAATGTGTGTGCTATAACCTTGTGTGTATGCAAGATCCTAAATGATAAGAAACTAGAGCTACCCTACGCTTTGGAGACTAAACCCTAAATGTAAATGTAAATATACATGACAATGTTGCAAATCAAATGTGCTAAATGATATAAAGCATGAATTTAAATGTGAAAATGAGTGTAAATAAGCTCATTCAAAGAAATTAAAATAACATGAAATCATACCAATCCCCAAGGGAGGGATATTTACCACTAGATCTCATATTACTCTTCAATGTCTTCAAGGGTCCTAATTGATGACAAATGCTTGATGAAATGTTGTTAGAGACTCCACATAGGCTTCTCTTTCACTACATATAAGGCTCCTTGTGCTTCAAAAACCTACTCTTAGATTCTTAGATCCATCCCTTCAAATGAAGAAAGAGAACTCTTATGTATGAAACCCTAGATCTTAATTTCAACTTAATTTCGTCTTTAAACCGACCTAGAAATAGAATTTCTCACCAATATTTTGGGGTTAAGCATTATCATATCATAGAATTACGCTCTTGAAAGTTTGGGAAAAAATTCAAGGACCATGTGCACTTTGCACATGGCCCGACCAACTTTTCACCAAATTTTTCAAGGTCGTTAGATATGATGATATTAGAGAGAATCCCAAAGTTACAATTGATTTTGATGTGTTTTGTTGCAAATTTGGAGGAATTGATTATGTGTTGCATTGATGTTTTGTCATTGATGGCAACACCGGTTGTTTTGGGTTTTTACCGGTTTCTGGTTGGTTTTGGTAGAGTAGTTGGATTATGATATTGATATGTTATGTTTTGGTTTGTGGAATTGGTTTAGATATGTCATTCATTCTATTCAGATGTGTATCATGATCATTTGGTTCAGGATTTGATAACTCAAGAGCTATCATTTGTTCTAGTAAGCCTTTTGGTCACTGGTAAGGGTTTTACCAGCAGAGCTTTGTTCAAGATCTTTTGATGCATGTGATAAATGGTGTTGATGCAGCTTCTAGATGTCTTTCGAGATGTTGTTGGTTATCTTGTTCATGTTCCATTTCATCGGTGGTGTTGGATTTGGTTTATGGCGACCTATTTTGGGTCTGGGGTTATCTAGGTTATGGACCGGTTTATGTAACATGTTGAAGGATATTCCTGATGTGTTATTAGCGAGATTTAATGATTGGTTTACATTGGTTTTGGCCTAAGACAACTTGATTGAGCATTGGATTGTGGGTTTATGTTGTGAACTTATTGTATTATCTTTTAGGTGGTTGACCTAATTGTTTAGGTCCCGGGTTGGTATAAATATGATGTAGGATCTCTTTGTAGATCATAGGTCAAGGTTATGGGATGATTTGTGTGTGAATAATGTTTTAATCATATGTAGAATGTTTGGTAGATCATAGGTGATCGAATTGGGTTTGTAAGAGAGGTTTAAGGCCTCTGGTATTGAGCTTAATTAGAACTGTACTCAAGCATAGGATATGATATCCTTGTAGTCTCTTCTTTCTGGATTGTAGTCTGATGTTTATGTAGTCAATGAAGCTCCTTTTTGTGATGAGCAGTGCACTCTAGGTTGTTGGCCTTCCTGCATGTGTTGGCCCCTCATATTGTAATCACATACTTACTGCAGAAGTATTATGTGACTATGGGTAGGCTTCCCATAGTGGTTTTTTCCTTTACCGGGTGTTCCACGTACAAATCTTGGTGTCATGTATTATGGATGGATGGTAACTATTCTATGATTTTTGTTTATGTTTAATTTCTATATCAGTTATTTTGGTATTTGGTTTATGCATTTTGGTATTGATTTTATGTGTTCCGGTAATAAGGATTTGAAATCTTAAAGTTCTATAATTCAGTGACAACTGATTCACCCTCCCCCCCCTCTCAGTTGTCCATTGGTTATTTGAGTTGTCTAACAATTGGTATCAGAGCTTGGTCCTCTCTGTAGAAGCTTAACCGCTTGAGGAAGATCTTATGGCATCTAGCAGTTGAAGTTCATCAAGTTCTTTTGTTGCTATTTTCTGGAGAGAACTTCCTAGGCTTGATGGAACAAATTACAAGGTATGGAAGATTCAGATGGAGACTCATCTAATATGTCTTGGAAAGGAAATTTGGGAGGTCACTGAGAATGGTGTTACATCATTTAATCCGGCATTTGGAAATCCTCCTCCGACAAGTTTGGATAAAGAGCATGAGAATGATTGTAGAGCTAGAGAATCCCTTTTGTGTGCACTTTCTAATCAACAAATAATAGGACTAACTGACAAATCAACTGCAAAGGCTATATGGGACAAATTGGAGACTCTGAATGAAGGTGACCCTACTGTTAAAATTGCTAAACTTGATGGTTACCAGGTGAGGTATAAAAACCTGAAGATGGAAGAAGATGAAAGGATTATTGCTTTTATGGGGAGTTAATGAGATTGTTTTGGGAATTTGGACCTTCTAAAGTACTGAGAGCTTTGTCACCATCTTAAAAGATGAAGGCTACTGCAATTAATGAGTTGATAACTATGGAAAACACATTTGTTAATATGGATACCTTGGTTGGGAAGTTATTTGCTTTTGAGCTTGAGGAATTTGGACCTTCTAGAGCTGTAAAATTTGAACCTACTTTTCATGCATCTATATCATCTACCAGAAAGAGTGATTGGAAAGATTTATATGCAAAGGAACTAGAGGATATGAATAAATAACATGAAGAGTTTGAGCAACTTGAAGCCTTATTTTCTAGAAGAGTACCTAAAGGACCGGTAGGAAGTAGGTATGAAGGAAAATCACTTTTTAAATGCTTTGCATGTAATAAGATAGGTCATTTTGCATCTAGATGTCCTGAGAGGAATTCAAGATTTGAAAAAAGAGCTAGAAGATCTTTTAGGCCTAACCATGATTATCAGAATAAGCATAAGTACGGGAGAAACAAAGACAAATCATGTTACTATGTTGATGAGGAAAGTATGATTGATTCTGATGATGAATCAACACAAGATTTAGCTAGTGGATCCAACAATGGAAAGGAATGGGTATTTTTGGCTATCAAGGAAGATGATCTGGTACCTAAAGAGAAGGCCCTTGCTGCTAAAATTCAAGGCAAGGATGAATGGGTAATTAGCAATGGATGTTCACATCATATGACTGGAGATAAAAGGAAGTTCTTATCTATGCAAGAATTTGATGGTGGTCTGGTTAGATTTGGAGATGACAAAGCATGCACAATCAAGGGAAGAGGAACAATATCATTGGATGGTAAGCATAACACTGATAATGTTTATAATGTTGAAGGTTTAAGGCATAACCTTTTGAGTGTAGGATAGTTTTTGGATAAAGGATTTCAGTTAGAGTTCAAGGATGGAAAATGCAAGATTATCAACAGATCTGGATTGGGGATTGCAACTGGTACACAGACTAAAGGTAATATTTTTCTTTTGAACTCCAGTGAGAAGACATATTTTATTGCACAAATTGATGAGAGTTGGCTATGGCATAAGAGGTTGTGTCATGTGAATTTTGATTGCATTGTGAAGATCAGTTCTACTAAGGCAGTTAGAGATATACCTAAGATTGTAAATCCCTATAATTCGGTATGTAAGGAATGTCAAATGGGAAAGCAAGTCATAATTTCTTTTAAGAGTATACAAGACAAATCTAATGATGTTCTTGATCTTATTCATACTGATTTGTGTGTTCCTCCTAGAATCAAAAGGTTTTAGGGTGATAGATATTTCATGCTAATCATTGATGACTATTCAAGAATGATGTGGGTTACTTTTCTAAGGGAGAAGTCTGAAGCATTTGCAAAGTTTAAAATCTTTAAAGCTAAAGTTGAGACTGAAATAAGATTTAAGATTAAATGCTTAAGGTCGGATAAGGGTGGAGAATTCACATTTGGTAAATTTAACAACTATTGTGAGAAGAATGGGATAAGAAGGCAGTTGTCTGCACCCCGGACACCTCAACAAAATGGAGTTGTGGAAAGGAAGAACATAGCTATCTTGGATGCAGATATTACTATGATGATGGAAGCTAATATGCCTCATATCTACTAGAGAAGCTATAAGCATGACGGTAGACACATTCAACAGAGTTCATATCAAAGGAGATATTGGTAAGACACCTTATGAGTTATGGTTTGGTCATACACCGATAGTTAAGTATTTCAGAATCTTTGGTAGTAAATGCTATATCAAAAGAGATGATTCCATTAGAAAGTTTGATCCTTGATGTGATGAAGGGATATTTCTTGGTTATTCTAATGAAAACAAAGCATATAGATGTTATAATAAAAGATTGCAGAGAATTGTGGAGAGCACAAATGTCAAAGTGGATGAGCAGAACATAAGTTTAATCAAAACTTATGAGAGAGAATTGGAAGTGGAAATGATCATAACTGAACCGGTAGCACCTACAACAGAACAAAATGTTGAAACAGTTACTCCGACGGTATAAGAAAATTCATTAGTAACTGAAGATCAGGACAGAGGAACAAAAAATCAGAAGACTCCTAGGTATGTAAGATTGAATCATTTTGAAGATCAGATCATTGGAGACAAAAGAAAACGAGTGAAGACAAGAAGAAGGTTGGTAGCTAATGAGGTATTTTTTATTTCTCAAGTTGAACCGACATCAGTAATTGAAGCTCATAAAGATGAATATTGGATGAAATCTATGGAAGAAGAATTGGATCAAATAGAAAAGAATAACACATGGACTTTAGTTCCCCAACCTAAAATTAAAAAATGTTATTGGAACTGAATGGGTTTTTAGGAATAAATTGAATGAGGATGGACAAGTTGTGAAGAATAAAGATAGATTGATTTGTGAAACATATTATCAAAAGCAAGAAATTGATTATGATGAAACCTTTGCGTCGGTAGCTAGGATTGAAGTTTTTGAGATTATTTCTTGCTTATGTCACTCATAAGAACTACAAGGTTTATCAGATGGATGTTAAGTGTGTATTTATGAATGTAGATCTTGAAGAGGAAGTCTATATTGAGCAACCTGATGGATTTTCACTTTCAGATGACAAAAACATGGTTTTCAGGTTAAAGAAAGCTTTATATGGATTGAAACAAGCCCCTAGAGCTTGGTATGCAATACTGGATAAATATCTTTTGAAGCTTGATTTCACTAAAGGTAATGCAGACAACAATTTATATTATAAGATCACTATTGATGACATATTGATTATTGAAGTCTTTGTTTATGATATCATTTTTGAAGGTGAAGATAAGTTATGTATGGAATTCTTTAACAATATGAAGAAAGAATTTGAGATGTCTATGATTGAGGAGATCAAATTTTTCTTAGGTTTGTAGATTAATCAGACTGATAAAGGCATTTTCATCTATCAAACTAAGAATGCTAGAGAGTTGTTGAATAAATTTGGTATGGAAAATTCTAAACTGGTTAGTATTCCTATGGTTACAAGTGACAAATTCACAAAGAATGATGCATCTACATTGGTAGATCCTACTAAGTACAATTCTATGATTGGTGGTTTGTTATATCTAACCGAGACTAGACTGGATATAATGAATGCAGTTTTTATTGTATCAAGATATTAGAGTGATCCTACAGAAAATCATGAGAGTGTAGTGAAAAAGATTTTTAGGTATTTGCAAGGAACAACTGAATATGGTTTGTGCTATCCTAAAAATGATGACCTTGCATTATGTGCATATACAGATACAAATTGGGTTGGAGATGTTGATGACCGAAAAAGTACATCTGGTGGAGCTTTCTTTCTTGGAAAGAAACTTGTTTCATGGATTAGCAAGAAGCAGTCATGCACTTCTTTATCTACTACTGAAGTTGAGTATGTTGTTGTTGCTACTAACTGTAAAAAATTTCTATGGATGAAGAAAATGTTGAAGGATATAAAGGTGGATTATAATGATTCACCGTGATAACTCTGCTGCTATTGATATATTAAAGAATCTGTTATTTCATTCTAAGACAAAGCACATATCTATCAAGTATAACTTTTTGAAGGAAAAGGTGGAAGAAAATGAAGTCGAACTGGTTTATATGAACACTAAAGAGCAGAATGCAGACATATTCACTAAACCTTTGCCTAAAGAATCATTTGAGTACTTCAAAGACAGATTGGGGGTTTCTGCCCCTCCGGTAGAGACCTGAGTGATATTGATTGGCATTAGTCTGATATGCATTACCAGAGCTATTATTCATTCTGGATTGATGTGGTGGCACTACTACTCAGGGGGAGTAGTCAATTGTATGAATCAGAGGATTTGTGACTTTTTTTATGTTTATGTCAGATTTCTAGCATTGATGTCAAACGGGGAGAGATATATGTGAAAAATAGAGCTTAATAGAATATCAATCAAAGGGAGAGTTTGGTTCAGAGCTCCATTGCTATATCATTTTGTGGGAGATTGTTTGATGTCTTCTATTGGGGGAGAGACATGTTTCGTATTTCTTGGCACTTGGATGTTTTTCACATCTAGTGTTGCCATCAATACCAAAGGGAGAGATTGTTGGTAATTTGGAGGATTCAATTATGTGTTGCATTGATGTTTTATCATTGATGGCAACACCGATTGTTTTGGTTGTTTACTGGTGTAAAGCGGAAAATCGCGATCAAACCCTAGTTGCTCTCCCCTCTTCCAACTCCAAGGAGAGAGAAGGGAGGTTCACTAGGGTTGATGGCTTTCACTTAGGGGAGAGACTTTACATTCAAAAGAGGGGTTGAAACCCACGAGATCCAATCCCACACAATGCAAGATTGGATGCTAAATGAGTTTCAAGGGTTAAGACAGCAAGGCTACCCTCTTTTGTAAAGAATGTGCATAGAGGAATTGAGCTAGAAATGCATAGAAAGTGATAAAGATTCGCTTATAAACTCAGTTAGGGATATAGTATGAAGCTGCGGACCTGGAATTAGCAGTGAAATGTCAATACGGCGCTGTCCTACAAATTTGAGCAAAAGTTGTCGGGACGATGGCGCCCGGCGCCACGGTCCTCCGAAAAATCCGCGAAACGAAGGGGGATCTGTTCGTCTCTGCACAAGGATTCCAGATCTTCAATTTCAGCCGCGTACCTGCAACCTACACACAGAAAAGCGAAGACGATTGGGGGGTTAGGGATTAGGGGTTTGCCTTTAGGTCAAACCCCAGTTTTGGAATTAACCAAGAAATGAGCAAGTGTTGTAAAAGTAAATGACTGTAAAACAAGTACTAATACCTTGTTCTAAGGATGTTTGTATCCTTATGTGCGAAGGTTTAGATGTTGTATGTTGTATGTTGTAGTAGTATGTGATCTCCTCTTCAATGGTTGAATCCTTGTCTTGAATGCAACACTTAGCCTTGAATGGAGACTTGAAATGATCAATTGCTTGAAGGAATGCTTGAATGCTTGAATGCTTGAGTATAGTTTCCATGCCTTTTCCATCATGTCGAATGAAAGAGGAAAATGTAGTTTATATACTTGTCATTTAGGGCTCATAGACTGATTTTCCCGACATTAGGCCGACCAGGGAAAGTTAATTTCCAAATTGCAAACAAAAAGACCTGAGACCCCTTAGGAGACCGGGCCCAAAATAGGACCCAGGGACCAGGGCGCTGGGTGCCATGGTCCTGGGGACCAGGGTGCTGGGCGCTCTGGTCCCACCTCCCGGGACAGCAGGGTGCAAAGGAGGTTCAGGCCAGGGTGCAAGAAAATGCAGTTTTCAGTGTCATAATCAGGTTTTGGGGTCTCCATTCAGGTTGCGTGTTGCGTCGCCATCGTGAAGACCGAAATGCAGTCGAAATTGCAAGTGTCGCAATTTTAGGACGCTACATTTAGCCCCCACTTTAGCGGGAGTATGTATGCTCATACTTCCGGTAAAGTACAAGGAACAATCATTGAAAGACTTTCACCACGTCAAGGAGGCAAGATACACCAAGCCCCCAGTGGACTAAGGATCTTACGACTTCGATTGACAAAGTAAAAGGGAAGATCACAAGGGAGAACCATGACTGTCAGTAGTAAGGTTCCCTCACTATGAGTCATGCAAGAAAGATATCAAAAATTTTCAAGGCAAAGCTAAATTTGTCAAGAAATTTTCAAGTATCTTGAAAAGATATGAACAGGATGTATGCCCCCCTACGTTAAAGCGATCGCACACGCCTCACTGGGGGTGATTGCTTTAAGGTAGTGATACATATAAGAAATGAGAAAGAAAAGGAGCACGTTATCACCAGGATTTAGCCCCCAAGTGTGAAATAAGCCCAAGGATAATAGACACAAAACACAAAGCACAAGGTGACTTCGCTTTCCTCGGGGTTAGTATGCTGTATGATAATTCATGTATATATATCATATGTATGTATGCATAATTGTTCTTCATTCCCCAATCAAGGAAGGTCACCTAGAAGAAGGGAACACATGTGTCTTTTGAGTCAACATGAGAGAGATCGAGAGATCTCAATGCTTTGCATCGTCCTCAAGTAGACAACACTAAGGACAACAAATAGAAGAATGAGAATAACATATAGAAGAAGTAACAAAAGAGAGGGGGAGAGAATCTGCTATGCTAATGAAACTAGTCTAGCATGTCATCTACCCCTTGATCTTGCTGATCAATGTTTCGGGAAGGTAGGGAACACGCTAGAGGAGGAACATCCAACACGGCAGATGGAGCTATCACAAGATCCAAACAAGGGCTATGTTCATATCCCAAGCCACGGTGTTCTTGTCTAGGAGCTAGGATAAGTGCTTTAGAAAATTCATTGGATAAATGGTTATCAATATCAACAAGTTCATATTCACTATCAGAAGTAAGAGAAGTAACATTTTCATCATGAATAACATTTTCATCTATATCATCATCAAGATTTATAAAAATAGGATCTTTAACTCGCACAGGATCAAGACCATCATGCATCTTATGTTTAGGAGATTTAGGCTCAATGTCCGGCTGAGGAGAAAATGGAATAATGCTTGTTGAAGGTGTTTTTGGAGATTTCAAAGTTTGAGAAGCAGTTGCTTGAGCTCTAAGACGACGCTTTCATCGGCGTTCACGTGCAGAACGATTTCGTCTAGTCTTAGTAGGAAGTGAAGAAGATTGAGGAGGAGGAATGTTCTCATCCCTATCACTTGGGTGTTTAGGTTGTGGTCTCTTAGGCTGGATAATAGGAGAAGAAGAAGGTCTCTTCTCTGTATAAAAGGAAGGAGGAGGAACTGCTCCATATAAACGAGGAATTTTTGGTTTAGAAAGAAGACCAAGTCCATCATGACGAGGAGGTATAGGTCTACTTTTAGGAAGTTTATTAGATATAGACATAGTCACATCCATAGGGATGGGTTGGGAATCTTCTTGAGGAAAGACATTAGTTTTATCTTTCAAAGGAAGAACTTCCTTCTCAAGAATGATAGGAATGTCAAGTTTGGGTGTTCTAGGCTCACTTAGAGATAGGATCATGTCTTTTTTCCACTTTTGATAAGATTTGAAAAGATGATCACTTCGCGGAGGAAGAGATTGGAATTGTTTAGGCCAAAAGTAATCAATAGGAACGCTAGAAGCTCTTTCAGCTGGTTTAAAAAGACTATGATTGACAGTAACAACTTCACCATTATGGGGAAATTTCAAACACTTATGAATAGGAGAAGCAATAGCTTTCATGGAAGATAGCCAAGGATAGCCAAGCTTCACACGAAATTGTTCGGATGAAGGAATAATAGCAAAGTTCACATCAAGGGATTTGTTATGGACCTCAATAGGCAATGTAATAGAACCAATTGCAGGAGAAGAAAATGCATCAAATAGTTTCACAATCACATCTGTTTTGTCATAGATCACTTGATTCAATTGCAAAGTAAAAAGAAATTCTTCAGTAATGATATTAACCATGCACGAAGGATCAATAAGCGCTCCACGGCAAGGTGTATTCTTGACTTTCGCAACTATGTATAAAGGACCATCAGGTGCCCTAATGGTTTCACTAGAATCAAATGTGATGGAAGGTTCTTCAAGGTTTTCTTGCTGCTCTACGAAGTTAATCACATTCAGAGCCATAGACACAAGACCATCAGATGAAAAAGAGGAATCATTAGTCTCAATCGCATTAGAGGTATGAGAAGGTAATGGATCAGTGAAAATCTGAAGATTTTGATTAGGAGGAGCTACAGATGTATTGCCTTTATCATTCACTCCAGAAACAGAAATAGTATTATTATCAATCAAATCTTGAATTTTACCCTTTAAAGAAAAACATTTTTCAGTATCATGCCCAGGCTGACGATGAAATTGACAAAAGGCTTTGTTATCAAAATAAGGTGAAGTAATCTTTGCAGGATCAATTTGCCTTATAGGAGGAAGAGTAAGCACATTTTGTTCCAATAACTTATTCATAATACTATGCAATGATTCATCCAAAGGAGTATACTTTCTTTCTTTCTTGAAAAATTTAGAAATAGGAGGCACACCTGATGCTGCATTCACATTGTTGTTGATGATGTTTTCATTGAATTTGATGGAATCTCTGTTCGGTTTAAACTTCCCAAATGGTTGTTGACTGCTATCACCCTTATCACTCGGAGCCATAGGATGTGATTGTTCCATTTGACTCACAGTCAGTTGATCATTGTGAAGAGTTGCACACAACTGTTGGAAAGAAGTAAACTCAGAAAACAGAAGTTTGTCTCGAATATCTTTTTGTAAATTAGAAATAAAGATTCTTTGAATATCATTGTCAGGCACTGGAAAGGAAATTTGAGCATACAAATGCTTATATCTACCAATGAAATCAGTCACTTTTTCTTTAACACCTTGTTTACAATGCATTAAATCAATCAAAGTAACTTTAGGACTTATATTGTTTTGAAATTGTTGAATGAAAGCATTTGCAAGTTGTTCGAAAGAAGTAATAGAATAAGAAGGCAACGAGCAATACCATTGTAGGGCTTTGTCTCTTAATGTTCTAGTGAACAGTTTTGCAAGCAACCTTTGGTCATAAGCAAAATCAGTACAGATTGTTTGAAAGGTCTTAACATGTGTTAGAGGATCACCCTTACCATTATAAAGCTCCAAATGCGGAATTTCAACATGTTTAGGAGGAATAGCTCGAACAATGTCAAGAGAAAGTGGGCTCGCAACATCAAATGTGGGCACACTAAACTTAGATTGGTTCATAGAGGCAATTTGTTGCTGTAAAGAAGAGACAGTTTGTGCAAGATTATTAATGGTCGCTTCACTCGAAGAGTTCATATTAGATGTGTTAGATTGAGATGGAGGTGTTATGTTATTGAAAGAAGGCAAAGAGTAAGGTGGTGGGACCCTATGATAATTAGTCATAGGAGATGATTGGACAGGAGGAACACTACAAGGAGGAATGGAATGGTTAAATGAATTGCCCCCTTGCATCATGTTCATTTGCGAAGATGTAATAGGAACACTCATTGAAGGAATGAATGAAGAAGTCGGATTGAATGAAGGGATAGGATTAATTGAAGAAGAGGGAGGATTGCCCCCATGACTAGTGATCACAGAAGGAATGTCTTGTGTAGAAGTAGCCATTATGTTTGATGTAAAGGTAGGTATGCTAGCAGTAGAAGTCGTCAAAGGAATAGAATGATTGACTTGAGTAGGAGGTTGTGTATAACCCAAATTTTCAGCACAACTCTTCATAGGCATCACATTCGAATCCACAATGTGTGCAATACCACGCAAAATATCAATTCCATTCTTATCACTTTGAAGCATACGTTTTAGACCCTCAATTAAAGGAAGAGCTTGACTATCGGGGTATTCATGAGACATCCATTGTCGAAAATCATCAAATTGGTTATCCAATTTTGAAAGTTGTTCTTCAGAAACCTCATGGAGAGCTTCTTCATCATTAGGAGGATTAGAGGAATTACCCATGTCCTCGTTAAAAAGGCTATTCAAATTAGGTTCCATCTCCTCGGTAATTAAACCTCGGAAAGACTTAATTCTACGGCTTCGTCTAACGGGAATAGTGTAAGTAGGGCTTATTGTTGTAAAACTCATGCACTAGAGAAGGAGAGAAAATTTTGATTTTAGAGGTAGAAATTTTCAGTAAAATCAGCCAATCTTCTGGATTTAAGCTGTTAAATGCAATCACGACAGTCTTCCGAAATTTTGGAAAAAATGTCCGGGACCGTGGCGCTCGGAGTGCAACACGGTCCTTGCAACTTTTTTCGAAATTTGCAGGGATGAAAGGTATGATGATTTTAAAGCCAATCTGAAAAAATTGAGTGATTTTACGATCTGTAGGTAGGCCAAATTAAAGTTGCAATCTCAAAATCGAACCCTACCAAGATTGTCAAAAAATGCAAAATTTGAATTTTGAAAAAGAGAGGGAAACTGAAATTTTGAATTTTATGATTTTAGAGGGAATGCCAAAAGCAATGCAAGTTTTGAAATTCAAAAGTTGACTCAATTTCACGCAAAATTCAATTTTGAAAACGGAAATCAAAGTTGTTGTAATTAAGCACTTAATTTCAAAAGTCACAAAATGCAACAATTTGAATAAAGCACTGAAATTTTTAATGAATGTTAACACACTTTTCAGATTTAGGACAGTAAGAACACAATTTTGACACAAAATTTCAGTTTCAATGATTTTTGAATGTTTAAAAGCCTTAATCCAAGCAATCACAAGACCAACTTTGACTGTAATTTTGAAGGTGTTAAAATTGATAAAATCAGCCAAAATTCTGGATTTTAGCAGGAAAATACAGTAAGATCTCGCTCCCGAAATTTCAGAAAAAATGTCGGGGACGATGGCGCTCAGAGTGCACACGGTCCTCGCAACTTTTTTCCAAATTTTCAGGGATGAAAGATATTGTGATTTTATTGCGGAATCCAAAGTTACAGCTGATTTGGAGATGTTTTGATCAGTGAAATTGTCAGTCAAAGGTTGAATCAAGAAGGTTTCAAAAATTAGGGTTTTGACACTTAACCACTTAATTTTCAAAATTAAAGCACAAATATGAACTGATAATTTGTAATAGAAGGATAGATCTGAAACAAGCATTAACATTTAAACATTTCACAAGCTTAATTACTAAAAAGAAATTTTAGGGTTTTTATGCAATCACCTCTAAAATTTTGCAAAAGATCAAACATGGAAATGTAATCAATTTTTTCAGATCTAAGCATGAAAAATCAGAAAGGATGTTCACATCGGGTTCACCAAAATGTAAAGTGGAAAATCACGATCGAACCCTAGTTGCTCTCCCCTCTTCCAACTCCAAGGAGAGAGAAGGGAGGTTCACTAGGGTTGATGGTTTTCACTTAGGGGAGAGACTTTACATTCAAAAGAGGGGTTGAAACCCATGAGATCCAATCCCACACAATGCAAGATTGGATGCTAAATGAGTTTCAAGGGTTAAGACAGCAAGGCTACCCTCTTTTGTAAAGAATGTGCATAGAGGAATTGAGCTAGAAATGCATAGAAAGTGATAAAGATTCGCTTATAAACTGAGTTAGGGATATAGTATGAAGCTGCAGACCTGGAATTAGCAGTGAAATGTCGATACGGCGCTATCCTACAAATTTGAGCAAAAGTTGTCAGGACGATGGCGCCCGGTGCCACGGTCCTCCAAAAAATCCACGAAATGAAGGGGGATCTGTTCGTCTCTGCACAAGGATTCCAGATCTTCAATTTCAGCCGCGTACCTGCAACCTACACACAGAAAAGCGAAGACGATTGGGGGGTTAGGGATTAGGGGTTTGCCTTTAGGTCAAACCCCAGTTTTGGAATTAACCAAGAAATGAGCAAGTGCTGTAAATGTAAATGACTGTAAAACAAGTACTAATACCTTGTTCTAAGGATGTTTGTATCCTTATGTGCGAAGGTTTAGATGTTGTATGTTGTATGTTGTAGTAGTATGTGATCTCCTCTTCAATGGTTGAATCCTTGTCTTGAATGCAACACTTAGCCTTGAATGGAGACTTGAAATGATCAATTGCTTGAAGGAATGCTTGAATGCTTGAATGCTTAAGTATAGTTTCCACGCCTTTTCCATCATGTCGAATGAAAGAGGAAAATGTAGTTTATATACTTGTCATTTAGGGTTGATAGACTGATTTTCCCGACCTTAGGCCGACCAGGGAAAGTTAATTTCCAAATTGCAAACAAAAAGACCCAAGACCCCTTAGGAGACCGGGCCCAAAATAGGACCCAAGGACCAGGGCGCTGGGCGCTCTGGTCCCACCTCCCGGGACAGCAGGGTGCAAAGGAGGTTCAGGCCAGGGTGCAAGAAAATGCAGTTTTCAGTGTCATAATCAGGTTTCGGGGTCTCCATTCAGGTTGTGTGTTGCGTCGCCATCGTGAAGACCGAAATGCAGTCAAAATTGCAAGTGTCACAATTTTAGGACGCTACAACCAATTTCTGATTGGTTCTAGTAGAGTAGTTGGATTATGATATTGATCCGGTATGATCCGATATGCTTTGGTTTGTGGAATTGGTTTGGATATGGTATTCATGCTACTCAAATGTGTATCACGATTAGTTGGTTCAGGATTTGATGACTCAGGAGCTATCATTTGTTCTAGTAAGCCTTTTGGTCACTGGTAAGGGTTTTACCAGTAGAGCTTTGTTGAAGATCTTTTGATGCACGTGATAAGTGGTGTTGGTGCAGCTTCTAGATGGCTTTAAAGATGTTGTTGGTTATCTTTGGTGTTCCAGTTCATCAGTGGTGTTGGATTTGGTTTATGGTGACCTATTTTGGGTCTGATGTTATCTAGGTTATGGACTAGTTTATGTAACATGTTGGAGGATGTTCCTGGTGCATTACCGACGAGATTTAATGATTGGTTTCCATTGTTTTTGGCCTAGGCCAACTTGGTTGATCATTGGATTGCGGGTTTATGTTATGAAGTTATTGTATTATCTTTTAGGTAGTCGAAATAATTGTTTAGGTCTCGGGTTTGTATAAATATGATGTAAGATCTCTTTGTAGATCATAGGTCAAGGTTATGGGATGATTTGTGTACGAATAATGTTGTAATCATATGCAAAAAGTTTGGTCGATCATAAGTGATCGAATTGGGTTTGTAAGAGAGGTTTAAGGCCTCTAGCATTGAGCTTAATTGGAATTGTATTCAGGCATAGGAGATGTTATCCTTGCAGTTCACTCTTCTTTCCAGATTGTAGTCTGGTGTTTATGTAGTCAGTGAGGCTCCTTTTTGTGATGAGGAGTGTGCTCTAGGTTGTTGGCTTTCCTGTATGTGCAAGCCCCTCATATCGTAATCACATACTTACTGTAGAAGTATTATCTGACTATGGGTAGGCTTCTCACCATCGTTTTTGCCTTTATCGGGGTTTCCACATACAAATCTTGGTGTCATGTGTTATGGATGGATGGTAATTGTTCTGTGATTTTTGTTTATGTTTAATTGCTATATCAGTTATTCTGGTATTTGGTTTATGCATTTCAGTATTGAGTTTATGTGTTCCAGTAATAAGGATTTGAATGCTTAAAGTTCTATAATCTTGTGACAACTTATTCACCCCCCCCCCTCAATTGTCCTCTAGTTATTTGAGTTGTCTAATAGTTTTGATATGTGAAATCGGGCATTAAAGGTCAAAATAGGACATAATTAGGGTTTATGATTTAATGATTTATTGGAGGAATAAAATAAAATGAGGCACACTTAGGGTAAAGGGCCCAATTTTATGATATGGGAAGTGATGAAATGTGACTTTAGATTTAATTAAATTAATTAATTAAATTCTTAAAGGGAAATTATAATGCAATATGCAAAACACACTAAGGCGCGTGCTAAACCAAGTGTGAAATTGTACCACCCTAGCAAGGGTGTACAATTTATGCCACTACAATTGTACTAAAAGCAAATCATATAGATGTTATAACAAAAGATTGAATAGGATAATAAAAAGCATTAATGTCAAGGTGGATGAGCATGGAAGTAATTAGATAAGATCATATGACTATGGATCGGAAGATGAATTTATCAAAGTTGAACCAGTAATGCAAGAAATAGTTCAGAACAGTGAACCTTTCACTCTAGTAACGTCATAAAATTCAATATTTACAGATGAACAACAAAGAGACTCAGTAAATCAAGAAAATTCAAACACTCCCAGGTATGTGAAACTAAATCATTCTGAAGATCAGATCATTGGAGATAAAAGGAAAGGTGTGATGACTAGGAGAAGGTTAGCTGATGAAGAGGTATGTTTAATTTCTCAAATTGAACCAGAATCATTTATTGAAGTAAGTAAGGATGAAAACTGGATAAAAGCAATGGAAGAGGAATTAGATCAGATAGAAAAGAATAAGACATGGGAACTACTCCCTAGTCATAAAGACAAGAATATTATTGGAACTAAATAGTTTTCAGGAATAAATCAAATGAGGAAGGTCGGGTTGTGAGGAATATGGCTATATGTTTTGCAAAGGCTATTCACAAGAAGAAGGAGTTGATTATGGAGAGACTTATGCCCTGATTGCTAGAATTGAAGCGGTAAGAATTTTTCTTTGTTATGTTGTACACAAGAACTATAAAGTATATCAGATGAATGTCAAATGTGCATTTCCGAATGGAGATATTGAAGAGGAAGTCTACATTGGGCAACCTAATTTATTTTATTTATCAAAAGACAAGGAAATGGTTTGTAGACTGAAGAAAACTTTATATCGACTAAAACAGGCCCCTAGAGCATGGTATGCTAGATTGGATAAATATATTTCAAACCTTGGTTTTATCAAAGGTAATGTTGATAGTAACTTATATTAAAAAATTGAGCAAGATGACATATTGATCATTGAAGTCTTTGTGTATTATATCATTTTTGGAGGAGAAGATGGTCTATGCATGAAATTTGATAATGATATGAAGAATGAATTTGAAATGTCTATGATTGGTGAGATGAAATTTTTCTTAGGTTTGCAGATTACTCAAACTGATAAAGGTATTTTATTTGTCAAACTAAGTATGTGAAGGAGTTACTTAAAAAAATTGGACTTGATAATTCTAAACCTATTGGTACTCCTATGATAACCGGTTGCAAATTGCCAAAGGATGATGAATCCCCTAAAGTGAATCCGAGTAGATACAAATTAATGATTGGTGATAATGAATGTTGTTTGTATTGCTTCTAGATTTCAATGAGATTCTATAGAAACTCATGATATTGTTGTCAAGAGGATATTCAAATATTTGGCAAGTACGACAGACTTTGGGTTATTGTATCCAAAGAATGATGACTTTACATTATGTGCATATATAGATTTTGATTGGGGAGGAGATGTGGATGACCGAAAGAGCACTATTGGCGGTGCATTCTTTCTTGGGAAGAAGTTGGTTTCATGGCTTAGAAAGAAACAATCATGCACTTCATTATCTACTAGTGAAGCAGGATATGTAGCAGCCATTACCAACTGTACTCAGATTTTATGGATGAAACAAATGGTGGACGATATAAGGGTAAGATATGATGAGCCTATTGCTATTCAGTGTGATAATATTGTTTCTATTAATAAGTCAAAGAATCCAGTATTTTATTCTAAATCAAAACACATTTCTATAAGGTATAATTTCTTGAAGGAAAAGGTTGAAGCAAAGGAAGTTAGATTGGTTTATGTGCCTACTAAGGAATAGATTGCAGATATTTTAACTAGACCATTGCCTAAAGATAATTTTGAATATCTCAAAGATCACTTGGGGGTTACCAACCCTCCGGAAGAGACTTAGAGATGCAGGGGTGCATCAATATGGTGAGCTTATCAGACACATTTTTCTGGTTCGGGTTGATGAGATTATGCTACTACTCAGGGGGAGTAGTCGGCTGTTTGCTTCAGTATTCCTGGTTTTCTATCTGTCCTTTGTCATTGATGTTAAAGGGGGAGAAGGTAGTCATGTGAAAAATTGTTAATCTTAGGAGGAGAGTTATTTTAGATCAGTCTTTTTTCCTTCTTGGGGAGATTGTTGGCATTTATTGGCACTTGGATATTTTCACATTTAGTGTTACCATCAATGCCAATGGGGGAGATTGTTGGCAATATGCTGGATTTGGTTTAAGTGTTGTCATTAATGTAAACACAATATCCTAGTTGGAGACTATCCTGGTTAGACCTATCCCGGTTAATCTTGGTGATCATCTTAGTTCTGGCTATGTTTCTGATCTGGTATGATCAGATCTCTAGAATCGATTTTGGATGCTTATTCAGGATGATTATTGATGAGCCTAAATAATGGCTCTATTTTGACAGATTTTTTATATAATACTCCTACCTAGGTCTTATTATTAGATGACATTTGGATTATAATATTCTCATAAGTTGATACCTTTTAAGTGTTTTTGAAACCGGTTTAACTCATACCTAAGGATGTCATATAATGGTTTCAAATGGCCTATCTATGCAAATATCTAATATCAATTATAAATATGGTTTACATCATATCATGTTAGTATTAGTACATACACATGTTTGTTGTGCACATTAATATCATGATGCATGGTCAACAAAGGTGAAGTAAAGACAAATGGTGGTTCAAAAGAGCATCAAGTATATAGCCATAATGCAAACCCAGTCAAAGAAATGCAGCAATGATCGAAACCACTTGACCGGTTCTTCAGCAGATTGATTTATGAAACATTTATAACTATTCCTAGTGGAGCTTAGATCTAGCAGGCTAGTCATGCTATATTTTCTAAACTGCAGGACATATGTTGTTTTGTTGTCCTACGCTGACTTCTTCTTCTCTTGTTAATAAATCTTGTTCACCTATTTTGTAGGAATGTGGTCGATCAGTTAGAAGTTTGTTATAATTTTTCCTATAAATAAAGGGATTTCTCTCCTCTCGGAGATAGCAGAGAACAACCATAGTATTTTGTAATACATAGTCTTCTTGTATTGTATATGTATTTTCCAGTCAAGATGAAATAAAGAGATCAATGTGATTTTGAATGATTAGATAATTGTAATCTAAAGTTCTGGAGATACTCACTCAAGGGGGCCCACTTGGTGAGTAATCCTTTGTATGTTCCAGTTAATTTAATACTTCTATAGCAGTTGTTTCTGTAGTTATCTGTTCCTGCAGCCATAGGAAACAGTTCCTATTTATGTTCCTGTAGCCACAGTAGTTCCTGTTGCCTGCCAAAACTTTATCATTTAACAGTAGTTGTTTAAAGTAATTTCTAGTTGTAAGATTAAGTAATAGTTCATTTGAGATTCTGTGTGTTTACTTTAAGAAGAATTTCCTTTCCCGCAGTAATATAGAATGGTTGCAATATGAACTTGATGCACATATAGTGCTAGCCCATTTCAAGTTTTCATCCCTGGTTGATAACTAAATGAGCCTTTGCCACAGAAAAAAGTTAGCTATTTAAGGATATTCAATCTCTAAATTGTGTTTTATTACCTAGTTACCATTCCAGTTGTGAGGACCAACATTTTTGGCACCATTGCCAAGGCTGGTGCCAAGCTAAGGACCTATTGTAAACCATTAGTTTTTAAGTTTTCTTAATTAGCTCTTTGAATTTTGTTCATTAATCTGCATGCATAAGAGGAGAAGAGATTCACTAGGAATATTTCTTCCCTCACATTCCACTCAAGATATAAGATCACATCAAGCACCAGAAGTAAACCCGTTTGCAGAAACTTATGTGCTAAATAGAGGTGTTTTTAATTTGTCAGAAGGAGACCTAGGCTTCCTGAACGAATCCCCTGAACAAAACATTTTACCCCTAGTCATTTATCAGGGACCAATGGCAGAAAATCTTCCACCTCCACCTATAAATCCAACATTTGAGTTTCCCATTCTTGACCTGCATGATAATGCAAATTTGAAAAGCATACCAACCTCTTCATTTCCAAAATTTCATGGATTGGTAACAGAAGATCCAGACACCTTTCTGTTTGAATTTGATAGCCTTTGCAGAAGTTATGATCATACCATTGATGCTCATAAACTCAAGTTATTCCCTGCTACTTTGAAAGAAGCTGCCTTGAGATGGTTTATTAGTTTAGGAAGAAATGTAATCACTACCTGGGAGGAGATGAAGACAAACTTCTTGGATAAGTATAAAGACTATTGCAGGGGAATGGACTGACATGGTGATGATATCTTCAGAATGACACAAAAAGAAGATGAAAGCCTGGAAGAATATTTGGAAAGGTTTTTATTTAGTGCCAGCAAATCCAAACATAGTACTCTAAGTGAAGACTCTATGAAGTTGATTTTTCTAAGGGGCATCAATGATGATTGTGTTGACTCCTTAGATCTAATGGGAGGAGGAGATATTACTCAAGTTCAATGGGATGATATCAGACAGATTTGTCAAAAGTATTCAAGAGCTATAGCAAAAAGGGGAAGACATTATAGGCCTGGTTCTTCAGTTGCAAAGTCATCTTCAACAGTCTCAAGAATGGAAATAACTCATTTGTTGAAGGATTTTAAAGAGGATATAATTAATAATATGGCTACCAAATTGGATACACTACAGGCAAAGAAGAAGCATGAGGACGCAAAGGCTATGCTTTCTGAATTTTGTCCTCACTGTCGACAAAAGAAGAAGGATTGTAAATGCAAATTGTTAGCTAAAATTGATAGCCAACAGAGTTCCCCAGATTTCAAGCTTGTCTATGGAGATGATGAACAAATCTTTTATGCTGCACAATGATGGACTTGGCCTCCAAGATAAGGTATGCCACAAGATCCATTGTCATTTTCTAATCCTTATATGAACTTCAATGAACAAAACAATCAGTGGCAACCAACATATTCCCAAAATTTTGGAAATTATACTCCTCAGTCTTGGAATAACTCTCAAAACCCTTGGCCTAATTATCAGAATTATTCATCTCAATGGAAGCAACCACAAGAGAATTGGTCTCCCCCTCAAGGTAACTGGCAAAAATCACCACAATGGGAAAACCAGTCATCAGGTTTCCTGCAGCCACAACAATAGTCCCAACAGCCAGCTTTAATGCCACCAGCCCCTATTGCCACTCCATCCAAGCCAACCCATCTACCAATGTAGTCTGATCCAAATCCAAATAACAAACCACAACAACAACAACAAGTCTTTTCAACTGATCCTAATAACTATCTTGCATACTCTCTCAATATAAGTGATATTCATTTTAGGTCAGGGACGACATTGCCTACTCCATCTCCTCTAGTCATAACAAAGTTACCAACAGAGGAGACTGCTCAGGAAACTATACCTGATAAATTTGGAAACCCTGAGTAGGTTCATCAGTCTGAAACTTCAAATATACCTATAAGAACTCCCTCATTTCCTCAAAGATTGCAGGATGATATAGCTTTTGATCTTATTAATCAGCTAAAATATATGTGTTAAAATCCCACTGTTTCAAGCTATTAAAGATATTCCCATATATGGAAAATCTATTAAAGAGGCATGTCTGAAGAAACCTGAGAGGAAGAAAAAAGACCCAAAAATAGTGCATGTAGTAGGACAATTGGCTGATATTATGTTAGGAAAAATGGTTGTCCCTAAATATTCTGACCTAGGTATCCCTATTGTCAAGGTAGTTATTAATGGAACTCAAATAAAAAATGCTTTGATAGACTTAGGAGCATCCATAAATGTGATTACTAAGGATTTCATGCAACAACTCAACATAACTAGTCTTAGATCAACTCCAACGGTCCTGCAGCTTACTGATAGATCTATTGTTCGGCCTGAAGGGATGGTTGAAGATAGTGTTGTCACATTATATTCTTGGTAATATCCTGTTGATTTTATAATCCTCTCTCCTAAGGCAACATTAGGTGGATATCCAATTATTTTGGGAAGACCTTGGTTGGCAACAGTTGATGAATATATAGGTTGCAAATCAGGAGATATGACAATTTAAGATGGTATTACTACCAAAACACTTGCACTCTATTCTCCAGCACAACCACAACTTGATCAAGAATGAGTAGTATGGCCAGATATAGGAGAAGAAGCAGAGGAAATTAATTATGTTCAAAAACTAATAATGTTATCAAGGGACCCATTCATAGCACTTCAAGAGGATGATATAGTACTCTCTAACATCATAAGAAATCATTATGGAGTAGCTCAATAGTCATTGGGTATACCAGTAAGTCCTCTACATAGCCTTCTTCCATCTGCAAGATTTTTAAATTCTCCTACAGCCACAAACATGTTTCACACATTACTACCATAGGAGATTCAAACCTCTTGTCTGTCTGAAATATCTGATGTCGAGTCAGTAATTCAAATAGAAGTATCTATAGGAAGAAAGTTGAACATCAATAGTCAATTAGTAGCAGATCAAAGATTGTCATTAACAGAATTACTCAAAGCCCAACAACAAGCTTTTGCATGGGATTATCAGGACATGAAAGGATTAAATCCTGCATTGTGTACCCATAGAATTTATATCAGGGAATATTGTAAACCAATCAAACATCCTCAGCGAAGGATTAATCATGCTTTAAGGGAAATAGTTAAAGAGGAACTACAAAAGTTACTTCATGCAGGATTCATTTACCTATTTCAGACAGTCAATGGGTTTTTCCTTTGGTTATAGTTCCAAACAAAGGAGGAAAATGGAGAGTTTGTGTGGACTATAGGGAGCTTAACACTGCTACCAAAAAGGATCACTTCCCACTTCCATTTATAGATCAAGTGATAGACTCTCTAGCTGGTAAGAAATACTTTTCATTTTTGGATGGGCTTAGTGGTTATAATCAGACTAGAATAGCTCCAAAAGATCAGGAAAATACTACCTTTACCTGCCCTTGGGGCACATATGCCTATTCAGTCCTTCCTTTTGGTTTATGTAATGCTCTTGCAACCTTTCAAAGGGTTGTCCTCAGTATATTTTCAGACATATGTGATGTTTGTATGAAAATTTAAATGGATGACTTTACTACTTATGGGACTATTTTTAAGGAGGAATTACAAAATCTAACCAAAGTATTGCAGCGGTGTGAAGATCACAATTTATCCCTAAACAATGGAAAAAAAATTATGATGATGCAAGAAGGGATAGTGTTGGGGCATAGAATTTCTGAAACAGGTATTCAAGTAGATCTAGCTAAAATTGAAGTAATACTTTCTCTTCCTTCCCCTGTTAAAAAAAGGATGTAAGAATTTTTCGAGGCCATGCAGGGTACTATAGGAGATTTGTTAAGGACTTTAGTAAAAAAGAAGGGCCATTATATTCTTTATTGACAAAGGAAGTTGAGTTTGAATGGACAGTTGCATGTGAAAAATCATTTTCTCAACTAAAAGAAGCCTTAACCCAGGCCCATAAGCTTAAACGACCTGATTGGTCAGTTCCTTTTCACATTCATATAGATGCATCTGATTTTGCAATAGGAGCAGTTATGGGGCAGAAGCAAGGAATTTTGGAAAATGCAATTTATTACATCAATAAAAATTTGCAAGGACCAGAACTTAATTACATTGTTACAGAAAAGGAAATGTTAGTTGTCATCTATGCACTAAATAAATTCAGACACTATATAACTGGATATCAAATCTTTGTACATACTGATCATGCAGTCATTCGGTACCTCATGAACAAAAGCTCCATTACAGGTAGATTGGCAATATGGTTGTTGTTAATGCAAGAATTTGATATTAGTATAATTGATAAACCAGGAAAAGCAAATGTAGTGGCAGATTTTTTGTCAAGGATTCAAACACTAGCCAATAATAAGGTCATTAATGATTCTTTTCTAAATGAGCATTTGTTTTCCATCATTTTACATAGTCCATGGTATGCTGACATAGCCAACTACCTAGTAGCTAACAAAGACACCCCCACATTTCTCACCCAAAGATAAAAGACTGCTAGTAGAAAAGAGTTTTAACTTCTCATGGATAGCAGATTGCTTATTTTATATAGGGCCAGATCAAGTTATAAGGCACTGTGTAAGAAAAGATGAGACATATGATATACTTCATGCCTTTCATGATGAACCTTGTGGAGGTCATTTTGCAGCTAAAAGAATAGCTCTCAAGATATCAACTACAGGGTACTATTAGCCAACCTTGCACAAGGATGCAGTTAAATGCACCAGAAAATGTGACAGATGTCAAAGAATGGGAAGACCAACTCGGTCTGATGAAATGCCTCTACATCCTCAAGTGGTTGTTACATCATTTGACAAATGAGGCCTAGATTTTGTTGGGCCAATCGATCCACCATCAAATAGTCGTTCCTACATTCTTGTTTATACTGACTATGTTACTAAATGGGTAGAGGTCAAAGCCTTCAAGCATGCCAGAGATAATAAGGTAGCAGAATTTTTATATGAAGTAATATTCACTCGGTATGGAGTTCCTAGAGAAATAGTGACAGATCAAGGGGCAAAGTTCACTTCCACTGTGATCATAGCCCTAGTTAATGAATACAATGTTGGGTATAGGAAATCCATTCCTTATCATCCAAAGGATAATGGCCAAGGAGAGATTACTAATAGGGAGCTTGAATCAATATTGATCAAAACAGTAGCACTCAACAACAAAGATTGGTCTAGCAGATTATATGAAGTTGTATGGGTTTATAGAACCACCTGGAAAACTATAACAGGGTTTACACCATTTGAAATGGTATATGGGACAAAAGGAATAATTCCTATAGAGTTTGAACATAAAACCTTGAGAATGGTTGTTTCCTTAGATATGACTCTTTCTACAGCACAAGAAGAAAGGCTCCTGCAACTTAATGCTTTAGATGAGATAAGGAAGTCTGCCCTATAGCATACTAAATCTACTCAAAACCAGCGCATAAAGTGGCATTGATCTCTATATCAAGGATAAATCATTCCAGCCAGGTGATTGGGCTCTTCTCTATGATTCCAAGTATAAAGATAATTTGGGAAAATTACAGACACGGTGGTTAGGACCTTACGAGATAGTTGAAACATTTTCTAATGGTTTTGTTAGATTATCTACAATAGGTCCTGTTAAGTTTAAATTGTTAGTAAATGGTCATCGGTTACGTCTATACCATAAACCTCTAGGCAAAGATAACTTTCTACAGCATTTTTCCATTGCCAAGCATGTCGAGATTCCTGCAGCCACTAATGATGGCTTTGTCGTCACCCCTCCATCTTAATATCTTTGTTGCATGATCATAATAAATACTTCCACATCTAGCGGAAGTACTTTTTTGCATAATAAATATTCCATTCCATATTCACTCATTTCTTTCCTTTCACTCCATCCATTTCCGCATCATTTTCCATGCATGGTGGCTTAATA
Organism: Cryptomeria japonica; assembly: GCF_030272615.1. NCBI lineage: Eukaryota > Viridiplantae > Streptophyta > Pinopsida > Cupressales > Cupressaceae > Cryptomeria > Cryptomeria japonica. Next base: position 27,403,963 of record NC_081412.1, read on the forward strand.
TCTTCAAGCTGTAGTCATTCTCACGTGATGTCAGGTACACTCATGTGTATTTATTTTTGTTGCATGTATGTAATTAAACCATATTAACTCTAATTACGATATTTTGCACACTCTCCTTTTTCGGTCCTCCCCCGCATGTGTGGACACTTGTCAAACCTTAGGTTGGGGGGAAAGTACACTAATAATTACTCTAGCAAATAATTTTGATGTCCTCTCGAATTGCATTTTATTTTTCAAATTTCTCGTTTGAGGTGACATCTTGCATTCTTCTTGTCTGTCTTCTTAGAGTTATTTTTAGATTGTAGCTAGGTTTCAACCAAGTAAAGGCACATTGAGTATATTATAGTGTAGAACTTAGTGCAGAAACTGAGCAGAGTTATGCCATTATAGAGTTGAAAGTGTTACCACTGCAATGGGTGGTCCACCTGTTGGACATGAGCCAACAGTCCATGAAGTTCTTCTTCAGGACCAAGATTGTGAACCAATATTCTGTAACAGTGGATGGCTAAATTATTTTTTAAAGCTAAAGGAGTTTAATGAAAAAAATTGCCAGGGAATTTACCTACACACTTTCAAATGGAGAAGCTCGGGTAAAAGGTTTGAGAGTGGTGGTTACAGAGGAACAGATAGCAGAGGTAACTGGGTTACCAACAGATGGGGAGAAGTACTCAGAATCCAAGGATGCACACATTGCAAGAGTAGAATTTACACGTCTAGGATATCCCCCATTAGTAGTAGATAGACAAGAAACTAGGCGAGAATCCCTTCTGCCTGAATGGAAATCAGTAGCATTGTATGTTTTAAAATATTTAACCTGCAAAGGAAGGTTCTCATGTCTGCATTCTCATCACTTCAAGCTCCTAAGTCATCTATGCCACGGAAGAAGGATGAATTTTCCAAGCCTATTGTACAACCTTCTTTCCATAAGTGCAATAGAGACCCAAAACGGTAGGCCTCACTCTATTTGTCATCATTGCCTAACTAAGTTTTTAGTTGAAAAATCTTTGAGAGATGTTTCTTCAATGCTTTGGAATGAACTTGTTGAAACTAGAATGTTTAGGGTAGAGAACATAGTTATAGAGGAGCCACTTCCATCTCAGGAACAAGAAAACCTTGAAAAACCTAGTTCGTCTTTGAAAACCCTTATCCTCTTTGATATCATCAAAACAAAATCTTCTTGCAGCAGAGGAACCCTTACAAGAAGAAGTGACAACACAGGTTCCTTCTCAGAGTATAAGAAAAACTAGGGCTGCCACACGAAAGGAAAAGGGCAAAGAAAAACAAGTTGGCATAGGACATAAGGAGGAGAAAAGTAAAAATGAGAATTTACCCCCTCCTGCGGCCAAGAAGAGAAAAATTGTGAAACTAGTTCCTACAGTAACTATTGAAGTTGTTGAAGAATTGGCTATAGGAAGTAGTCTTGCAGTTGAAAAAGGAAAATCTCGAAGAAGTAGTGGTAGGCTTTGTAAATAGTTTAAAAGCCAAGACCAAACCACAGAGCCAAATATTACAATCCTAATTGACTCCCTAGAATGAGAACAACACAGTCCCCTCCATAATGATATCCCTCCTCCACCAAATGAACCTCAAACAGAATATGAAGAAGAGGAAGAACTACAAAATATTGAGGAAGAAAGGGAATTGTAGCTTCAGGAAGAAGGGGAACTCTGGGATATTGAGTAGCCTCAGAAATAGGTAGGTTTTGACAAACTAGACAACTTAGCATCTGTTGTAGAGCAGGTTATTGAAGCAGGGAGTGAAGAAGAAAAGAAGAAACCTAGGGCACCTGTTCATAGACCACCTAATTCCCTTACTAGTCATGCAGTGGGACTTGCTCTTTATGAAGATTGGGAACTTGAAAAGGTAAAAATGCAAATAATAATTGATTGGCAGAAGAAATTTATTGAGCAAAAGGATGAGAAAATAGCCCAGCTTAAAGCTAAGGTGGAAACAGTAGCCACCATGGTACTATAACTGATGAAATGTCAAGCTCCTCCTCATGTTTACTCTCTATACTTAAGAGAACAACACATTAGTTCCAAATGATGAGGATTGTTAGAGATTCAAGTCCCTCATTGCAAACACTAGAAGATTTCGATAGTGCTTATCAGGTATCTCCTACAACAATAAAAAATCTACTTTGTGAACTTTATGTACATAACTATGTTTTTCCTAATGATGTTGATTGGAACCCTCTCCTTTACATCGAAGATATCCAATTGAGGGCTCTTATGTCATGGATGTAGAATGAAATATCAAGGGGAGAGCAGTTTCAGGTGTATCACAAGGAAGAACTTGAGCTTTCATTGCCCTTAAGGGCTGAATCAAGGGAACCTAGGTGACTTTACTTTGATTGGCAGAAGATTGTATACGAGCCAAATTATGCAAAGGAAATCCTACCGTTAAGGGACGAAGTGTATAAATAATATGAACAAATGGCTCCAAGGGAAGGATAAGAATAAATAGGACATGTATTCCAGCACTGGAATAGCCTAACAGATGAGTTGAAACAATCTGAGCCACACTCTGCACAAAATTACCATGTAGCATTAAACAGAGCACCCAAGTATATGCACTTGGGAAGAACAAAGGGATGACATTGGTTGCCTTTCAGTTTTCAGCCATACAATGATCCAACAAAATGTACCAGGTGGAAGAGATTGGAAAAAATGAAAGGATTCTACTCAAGCATATCTACAGGTGGTTCTGGGCAGGTTACCCCACGCAATTTCTGAATCAATGCCAGAATCCAAAATTTTCCTGTTGCTTGAGGATCAGCAAGAAGTTAGCTTAGGGGGAGATGATGAGCCTAAATAATGGCTCTATTTTGATAGATTTTTTATATAATACTCATGCCTAGGTCTTATTATTAGATGACATTTTGATTATAATATTCTCATAAGTTGATACCTTTTAAGTGTTTTTGAAACTGGTTTAACTCATACCTAAGGATGTCATATAATGGGTTCAAATGGTCTATCTATGCAAATATCTAAAATCAATTATAAATATGGTTTACATTATATCATGTTAGCATTAGTATATACACTTGTTTTTTGTGTACATTAATATCATGATGCAAGGTCAGCAAAGGTGAAGTAATGACAAATGGCAGTTCAAAAGAGCATCAAGTATATAACCGTAATGCAGACCCAAACAGAGAAATACAGTAATGATCGAAACCACTTGACCAGTTCTTCAGTAGATTGATTTATGAAACATTTATAACTATTCCTAGTGGAGCTTAGATCTAGGAGGCCATTCATGCTATATTTTCTCAATCACAGGACAGATGTTGTTCTGTTGTCCTGCACTAACTTCTTCTTCTCTTGTTAATAAATCATGTCCACTTATTCTGTAGGAATGTGGTTGATCAATTAGAAGTTTGTTATAATTTTTCCTATAAATAAAGGGATCTCTCTCCTCTTGGGGATATAAGAGAATGACCATAGTATTTTGTAATACACAGTCTTCTAGCATTGTTTATGTATTTTCCAGTAAAAATTAAATAAAGAGATCAATGTGATTTTGAATGATTAGATAATTGTAATCTGAAGTTTTGGAGATACTCACTCAAGGGGGCCCACTTGGTGATTAATCCTTTGTATGTTCCAGTTATTTTTATACTTCTATAGCAGTTGTTTTTGCAGTTGTTTGTTCCTATAGCCAAAAGAAACAGTTCCTTTATCTATTCCTACAGCCACAGCAGCAGAGTATTTCCTGTTGCCTGCTAGAACTTTATCATTTAACAGTAGTTGTTTAAACTAATTTCCAGTTGTAAGATTAAGTATTAGTTCATTTGAGATTCTATGTGTTTGCTTTAAGAAGAATTTCCTTTCCTGTAGTAATATAGAATGGTTGCGATATGAACTTGGTGCACATATAGTGCTGGCCCATTTCAAGTTTACGTCCCTGGTTGATAACTAAATGATCCTTTGCCACAAGAAAAGTTAGCTATTTAAGGATATTCAATCTCTGAATTGTGTTTTATTACCTAGTTACCATTCTAGTTGTGAGGACCAACATTTATATACTTTCTATATTTTTTTGGTTCATGATTTGGTGCTCTGGTTGTTATCGCTTTCATTCCCGGTTGGTATTTCCTAGCACTGGTTAGCTTTACTGGTAAGTGATGTTTGGTGATTTGGTTAGAGGATTTTGGTCTGGCTTATGGAATCAGTTTCTATTTGGATAAAGGTGTTTCATGATCATGTCCTAAGTGTTTAGTATCTTTGCACTGGCTAGCATGTTGTTATGATGGTCCTATTTGGATCCGGTTAGACTTTCTTTTATTTCACTAAGGATTTCTACCGGTTGGTGAAGCGTGTTGGATTTTGGTCTTAGCAGAATTTCTGGTGGAATTAATTTTTTGGTTATTTGATTTAGGTCCATGCTATGTAATGTAAATCATAATATTGGTTTGATCATACCATGTGATGTAATTTTTATAATTTTGGGTTTATTGGTTTAGGGTTTAGCCAATCTTGTCAATAAGGTTGATGAAATATATTTATAGGTGACTTATTCATGTAATTGGTATCATGGTATGGATGGGATGGTTATGTATTCATTATCAGAGAGTGGTTTATGTGAGAACAAGGTTATATCATTCAATGAAGGTTTGAGAAGGTTTTGTATTGCAGGGAAGACATCTATACTTAACCGGAACTATATCAAGCATTAGTAGATGCTACTTTCACGATTCATTTCTTTCCAAATTGTAGTTCGATGTTTATGTAAGTTAGTGAGACTTCTTTTTGTGATGAGTAGTGAGCTCTAGGCGGTTGGCCTGATTGCAAGTGCGATCCCTATTGTAATTATTTCACATACTACTGCAAAAGTATTATCTGATTGTGGGTAGGGTTTCCCACTGTGGTTTTTCCCTTTACCGAGTTTTCCACATCAAAATTATCGGTGTTGTGTGTACTGTGCTTTTATGTTCTATTTTTTATAGTAAATTGATTCACCCCCCCCACCCCCCCCGCCTGCCCCCCTCTCAGTTTACTCCCAGTATCAGAGTTGTCTAATAGAAACTGACTCCTTACACCTTTATTTCTAATTTCTTTTCTCAGATTCGAGTGTTTATCCAATTTAAAATTCAAATTTACAATTACATGTTTAATTTCCAATTGAATTTTAAAAATTTTAGAGGTCTAAAATTGAGCTTGTGGATTGTTTAAATTGGATTAATTGCTTCAAATCTGATTTAGAAACATTTCAAAATTCAAATTTGTAGATCTCATTTTAATCAAATTATATAAATTTAGAGGTTCTATTTACAAAAACCCTAATTTATTTTGGTTAATTTGATTTGTGGGTTGCTTCATTTTTCACATCAATTTTTAGATTTGATTTTAAAATATTCATAATGGCACTTAATATATCTGATTTATTTGCTATTTTACATATGATTACTTTTCTTTTCACTTATATTTATTAAAATCATAGTGTTGGATAATGGCATCTTTCATTTTACATTGCTTCTTTTCATTCATAGCACTTTGGCATATTGAGTTTTTAGAGTTTCCAAATTTCTTCCTTTCAATCAATTTGATCTCAAATATTTCATTTATAGTGCATGTTGTTTTATTATCGTGTTTTGGGGAAAATGAATTTCATATGTAGATTACCTCAAAAGCTCAAAGCTTTTGTAGATCCCAATTCTAGAGATGTTAATGGAAAACCTAATACTTGTACCTCTCCTAGGGTATCTAATATCAATGATCTCTCTAATGGAGAGAAATCATTGAAGAGAAACATGGCACCATCTTCTTCTCATATGCATACCTTAGTGCAAGGGAGGCAAGATTAAAATATTGGCGTTTCCATCTCTCTAGATGCTCCTTATTCTCCTAGAGCCTATCTTAGTCGTCAAAACATTTGTAGAGAAGATGATGTTATGCATTTTATTCATGATATATCTCCCAACATAACATTAAGAAAATATGAGGCCTTAAATGATAAGGATCTTATTTCCCAATCCACCAAAGAGGATATGCATGATGAAAGAATGGAAAATCATCCTCCACAAGAGATTCCTTCTTCATCTATTTGTCCTTGTTTTTCTTCTACACATACTTGCACTAAAACCTTCAAATAAATTTATTAAAATGTTCCTCCAGCTTTTCAATTAAAATATTCTTATAGGAGTGGCTTTAACATAATATCAAAACAAGGTTTTAGAGGATGAGGACTTGGAAAATTTGAAAAAGGAATTAGAGTCCCTATAAAACCTCCTACGCAAACTAGCGTAGAAGGCCTAGGACATGATCATAAATCTCCTATGGATTACCTCCTTAGGATTCAAGATTTCAAATATCATCTTGCAATACAACAAACCATTCGTTCATCTACAATGCTTCTTTTTCAAAACCTCCTTTCTGTTCACATCACCAAACCAATGATCACACTACCAATGATTACCTTGATTTTCAAAGTGAAATGAAAGGACTCATTGATAGAGGCATAGTTAAAATCATAGATGGCAATCCTTCTTCTTCTAACAATCCTAGTCCTATGTCACAAGAGACAAGGCCTAATCCTATTGACGATCAGGAAAGGTTAGCAACTAGAATATTTTGGAAATTAAAGTATGATAATAATGTTGTTTTTCCTTTTGTAAAATGTATCAAAAATCATAAAGAAGGTGATGAGAATTATCTTTCCATCGTAGCTATTTTCATTCTCATGGAAAATGTAAAGCATTTAAGAAATTTGTTCAAGAACAATTTGATAAAGCTCAAATAAATCTTTCAAGTAATATTGTTCTCTTTCTTTGTGAGAAATTAGTGCTTCAACACTCTTCTCACCCTTCATGTTGCTCCTCACCCTATGACAAAATTAGTTAACTTAATTGGGGACTCTTTGTCATTAGAGGTAATACTTTTTCAATTTCAAACATCTTGGGGAAGCAACATGGTCCATTTTTGCCTTTATACTTGGGGGGCAAGAATCTTATCCTCCTCTCTCTCTATCTAAAGTATCACCATTGCCTTTAGGGGCTGAATTTTTCATATTTTGATATCCTTTCTTGCATGAAATAGTATTTCTCTTATGACGAATCCCTCCTTGGGGGAATCTATGATATTTCCTTCTTTTTTCTTTCTATCTTTTTGAAGATTACCTCTTCTTTTGAGTTTCATTTTACATATGTTAATGTCCTTTCTTGTATTATATATTCATTCATGTGAATAAATTGTGCATTTTCTATTGTTTATCTCTCCTTAGATGTTGTGTAATTCTTCTCATTGTCCTTAAACTTGGGGGGCAATGATTTTTCTCTCTCTCTCTCTCCTTTCTAAGGACCCATTTTTATTTTGTTGGGTGGTGTTCGTGTATGATTTGATGTAATTATTTGTGTGAATTTGTTGTTTACTCAAGGTTTCTCTCTTATGCAAGAGGTGTATTTCCTTGGCTACAACCTCCTTTTCACTTGGCAATGTACATCCTATTATAAACTTATCCCTAAAATTGGGTGAAAAGTGTGTGTCATCCTTCATCAAGAATCCTTTTCACCTAGCAATAGGGGAGAGGTAGGAATTCTTGTTTTCCTTCCTTTCTTTTGGTAGAAGATGTTATGTTTGTTCAAGAAACTCCTCTTGGAGGTAGATGTCTTTTGAGAAAAGGTCTCTTCTCCTCCAAGGATCCTCTCTACACTTATTGCAATATATCCCTTTTTTTCAACTATCTTATCCTCGCTTCTAAGAGTCCTCTCTCTTTAGCTTTGATTTATGACATTGTTTCCTAAAGGATATCTCCTTGGTGTTGGAGGAAGGTATTCTTGTTTTTAGCTTCCTTAAGATGTCAACATAGGGCTATGTTGACATCTTAAGGGGCGTACACCCATATTGCCCTCTTTGTATTATATTGTATCATATTTTTGCATTTCTTAGATGAGGTGCTCATTATTGAAACTAGAGAAAACAAACTCCTACATGAGATGCTTCATGTCTGAAACCAGATGTAGCATTGATATATGTCTTAAATGGGGGTGCACATTCCTAAAATCATATTACAGAGGATTTCCTCAAAACCACCTGCATGTATCTTTCTTAAATGAGGTTACACATTCTTGAAACCAGAGAAAACAAACTCTTAAACGAGATGTTCTTGAAAGTAGACATTCACCCCATGGTATTTATACATTTCCCCCTTGGCATTTATACATTCACCCCTTGGAATTTGCATTTGTATTATATGTCTTAAACAGGTTGAAGCACGCTCAAAACCAGAGGAAATAAACTCTTATATGGGGTGATATACACTTGAAACTAGACATCACTTGCACACACGCACGAGGATGAGTGGAACTAGCAGAACACAACTAGACTATTCCTACTCTCCTCCCCAACATGGATCATCTAGAAAAACACATCTAGGGGCAAGTATCCATGTTCTTTCTCATCATTCTTCTCATTGATCACCTAGAAAAACACATCTAGCATGTATATATGCTCTCTCTTTCCTTCTCCTCATGAACTCATAGCTAGTTGACTTGAGGTCCTATTTTGTGTCCTTAGCCTTTGTGTTTTGTGCCTTTTGCCTTTGTTTGTATTATGTCTTTGTTTTTCTTCTTTTTTTGTCTTATTTTGTGTTCTCTTGCATATATTTGAGTGATTTAAGATACTTAGATTAGGGACTTGGTCCCTCAAAATTAGTGATGTCTTATACTCCTTGTGATTAAGCTCTTCATTGCTCCTCTTCCTCATCTCTCTTTCGTCTACTTTACCATGAGAATTTGCATAGGCTCATACTCCCACTGAAGTATGGGCTAAATGTAGCATCCTAAATTGTACTCCCTTACAATTTGGTCCACATTTGGGCCCTCATCTTAGCATTGATTTCCTAAAGTCAGACTAGGACCTAATTCTTCTTATACCATTTAATTATAGTATCTTAACCTCTTTGTAAATCACATGGCCCTTTTATTCTGGCCCTAAATTAGGGTGGGACCAGGGTATGGCACCATGGTCCTCAATAAGACCAGGGCATGGTGCCTTGGTCCTCTCAAATGGGACCTTAATTTGGCTCCTCCTAATGGTCACAATAAGCTACAGGGAATGTGATCTCCATGTTGACCTATGTTAGAAAATTAAGATGTTTTTCAATGGGAAAGTATTAAAGGAGGTCCATCCCTCTCATTTCATCATCACAAGATAACGGGGAGAATCATAAGGCATCCAATTAATCCATATTTAAGAAACCTATCACTCAAGCATTCATCATCAAGCATTTCTAGATATCTTCAAGGCTGCATATTCTTCATTTACTCATTGTGGAGCAACATTACATCTTTCGTATGCAAGAATGTATGTGTGATTAGGGTTTTGTCATGTATATTTCATTTCATACAACATATGTGGTCACATTCAAGAAGCAAACCATCATTATTAGTCATTGCAGGTCTAAGATATATCTTTCCATCATTTATTTCAGTATTTACCACATTTCATTCAAGGTTAATTCCTAAACCAGAGTTTGACTTAGGAAAACTCCTATTCCCAAACTTTTTCCCCTTCTTTTTGTGTGTAGGAAACAGGTGTGAAGTTGTGATCTTAAGAATAAGCATTATTTACAATGATGAATCAATCCCCCATTGGAGTGTGAAAAGTTTGGAGGACAAGGAAAACCACCACCATGGTCCCGACATTTTAGGAGCTCTTTCTAGGAACAAGTTTGAATCTACTTACATTTCTCAAATCCAGGTGTGTGGCTCAATCCCACAATGGTAGCTTTCTGTTTATGCATTTCTACTTCAATTTTCAACACTTTTACCCCAATTTCAACAATTCAATTCACAAAAGAGGGTTCATTAATTCACATCATCAGAACCCCCATTCTAATCAGAATTCTCAGTCCTAATCCTTGTCTTTTTGTGACTAGATCTATTGGATTAGAATCCTCTTTTGAATGTAATGGTCTTTAAGTCATTAAATTAGTGGTTTCATCCTTCTATGGTGGAAACACTAATTTTCACCATTACACGCCCTTATAGTTAATAAATGATACATATTAGCTTCAATCCAAAAATGAGGGAGGATACCTTGATTATATACCTCTCCCAAACATTTTGGGGTGCAGAACATAGAGCAAACTAGTGTTGGAAAATATTTCCCACTACATCTACCTAAACATTGTGTGGTTTCAATTTGGGGCCAAACTAAGGGGAGCAGGGCTCCCTAGGTGCCATGTTTCCTTTAAAGCAGGCCCATATTGGAACTCAAGGTCCTAAATGGGGCAAGGAAATAAAAAACATATACTAAATTGAGCTAGGTCAATCATACTAGGCATGGAAGTCAAGGAACGTTAAAGTGGGGCCGAGATAATCATTAATTTTCATACAGGTATAATTTAATGACACTATAAAAGGTAGAAAAGAAGATGTTCAATGTCTCAAAATTCAACATGAAGTTGATGCATATATCTACTACCTACATGTGCTTGATGTAAAGGAAAGTCTTTGGAAATGATGCTAAAAAGAAGGGAATTACAAGGATTACTAATGATTGCATCCATGTGTTCAAATAACCACTAGCTGGTTGGTTTTATTTCTTTGGGTTTTTTAGTCCTTGCTATTAAGACTTTATTTCATTTAGCTTACTGATTAAGACTCTTTATGATTTTTTATATTTACTATTAAGATAATGTCAGCCTTTGTGTTGTTAATGTTAATTTTGTCAAAGGTTTGTTAGTGTAAAGGCTTAGTGACCTTGTTTTGTTTCTTTTTAATATAAAAAACATCAGCCTTTAACTCAAGATTTTTGTGAGAGATCAAATGTTCTTGTCTCATGATAGGCATAGTTTTAATATTGTTTTGATTTAAAAATTTTATTCAAATGTCAAACAATGTGATGTTACTCTCTTCTAAAGATGGTGACAAACAAGGATCCAACCCCAAACAAGGTCAAGACAAAAGGTGCCCCTAGGGATTTTTAGAATATTTGTTCTTTTGGATTTTTTGAATACGTGAACTCATGGAAGATATATAGATCACCAATTGAGGTAAAAGACATATATCAAGATTTATTCCCAAGTAAAAGGTATTAACTAGCCCTTGATGTCTAGCAAGACATAGAACATTATAAATTGATGAATGAGCTAGTATGATGAAAATGAGTAGGTGAAGATGTTAGGAAAATGGTCTCTCAACCTTGCAATGATAAAAGAGTGGTGTTGATAAGAGGTTAATATTGATACATGACAACGAGGGTTCAGGGGCAATGCCCCCGACCACAAGGATTTAGGGGTAGAGCCCCTGAATTGGGGATTGCAAGGGGTTCCCCCCTTGTCGACCTCGGTCCCATGAGCAGCTGGGGGTCTAGGGGGTAACACAAACCAGTGAGGTTTTTCATGGGAAACACCCCTTAAATAAAATTTCACATATAATATATCATTATAAATTTTGATTGCTTATCATGAGGTCATAGATCTAAAAATAGATATTTTGAGTGTTATGTTTTCCCTAGAAGGCAAACCTATTTTAAGAGGGGATTGTATTACAACTATTGTATTGTGACGTGTTATCAAGGTCTGATAGTTGTTGAGTTGCCTCTAGTTCTCGTTGGTAGTACTCCTATAAGAACCTTTCTCTATAAGTATTATAAATTTTTGTTGATTTCTTAATAATATATTGGGCAGCTTTTGGTGTGTGGGGTTTTTCTCTTGAAGGGTTTTTTCCTACATAAATCATTGTGTTGTGGTATGCATGCTTTTATGTTTATTTATGTTAAGTTTTTGTAACTATTTTAATGTTTAGTAGAAGTTTTTGCATTTTTGTCCTGTCAAGGTTAGTGTGGGAAGTTGTTCTTCTACTTGACTTCCTTACAAAAGGATGGAGGTGGTTTATTATGGAATTGGAGCTGATTTGATTTCTACAGACTACCGTGTAATGGGATAACATGTTTTATATAAACTAAAGGTTTAAACATATGGCTATGTATGTAATCAAATGGTACATTAAATGATATGTGGTCCAAAGAAATGGACATACCAAGAGTTTTCCAAAAAAAGTTTCAAAAGTATATACCCATAGGCTTTGGCCAAGATCAAGGGATGGATTTATATAGGACGGAGATATCATATGGGTAGGAAAAGCAAGATGAAAGGTGGTAAATGGATGTTGATAATAAGAAATGGAAAAGATATGGGATGTGGGCTAAAGGGTGTGCATAAGGTGAAGTAGAATGGGTACATGATGCTTATGGAGATCGTCAACCTTGTCAATATAAAAGGTGGAAAAGGGATGATGGATGTAGGTAGGATGATGGATAGAGTATGGGGGATAAAAGATGTGGTAGGTAAGAGAGCATGGATGAAACTTTCTCACAAGTGTAGAGTGCAAGAGAATAATAGATTACACATGACACCTATTTACCAGGTTTTCATCATGGTACTTTCCTAAGGTGGCACCAAAGTGGTTTTCATCATACAATGAATTATCTCTCCTTATTTTTGATGATTTTTTTTAATATATCAAACATGGCATCTAATTTCTAGGTTTTCATCATGATGATTTTATTTGGAAGATAATAGATGCATGATAGAAGATGGAGGAAGGACTCAAGTGTATAGTTTCTTGGATGGTATCCCTATATGAGAAGTGCTACAATGGACCATGGATATTAAAGGTATGTTCATAGACATTGGTAGAATGATGGTAAGGGGATGAAATAGATAACAAGATGGAAAGCGGTATGGATTTATGCATAGGATTGGACAAAAGGGATGAAAGGTTGGAAAATAGGTGTTGGAAGACTTGTGTATGAGTGGATGACAATATTGGCAAGATTAACATTTGTAGACACCTTGAGGGGGTAGTGAGGTGATGGAGGAAAAGTAGATTTAGGAATTTGAGATTTTGAAGGAGGATTGGATGTGGATTTAAGATAGTGGATTTTGGGATATAGGAACCCAAAATAAATTTCAAAGGTTGGACATATTTAAATATAGGAAGAAGGGAAGATTTTGGAATACCAATTTTGGTTGCCAATTTTATTATTTCTTTAGGATGCATTTCTTCCATAAGAAACTTGGAAATACACATAGTTTTTTAATTTTTCTTTTATCTTAATGGGCCTTTGTGACCAATTGGCGTTTTATTTTGGATCAAATTTTGTTTTAATTTTTTTGCATATTTTATTTTAGATGGGACATGTTAATCTTTGAATGTATGTATATTTTTGGACTTATTGATTTTATGCTTGGCATCCAAATTTCTTCCAAGAGCAATGGGATTCATAAAAGAATAGGACCAATATGGAGGTATTTTAGATGGGTTGATATAGGTGGATTTGTGGAAAGTTATCAAAGATTTTTTCCTTTGTTCATCTTAATTTGTGATAGGGTAAATTAATTGTGAGCTAGGAGTGATATGGATAGTAGATGGAGGGACATAAGGACCTAAGATGTATGGAAGGGATAAAGGATTTGATTTTGGGATATAGGGACCCAAAATGGATTCGTATGATGGATATTGTGTACATATTATAACTTAGATGCAAGGACATGAGATTTAGTATGGATACAAATGTCTTAAGTGTGAGCCATGTAGTGAAGGCCATGCTTATTAGGATTTCCTTTGATATGAAGGGGTTCTAATATATTTTGTTCATGGAGGCCTAACCCTTTGCATTTATAATTCATATTTTGATTTAAATATTTTTATCAAAGGGATACTTCTTACTTTTGAAACAATATGAGAGTTCATTTTGAGGGGGACATGGTGTGGAAGGAATGATAGGATCATGAACTAAATCAGATTGGATGAAAGTGGAGCAACCCATTTCATAAGTAAGGGGCTCATTATTAGTTTGGATAGAGGTGATGAGATCTTGAAGAGGATTAGGATCATGAGGGGTATTAGGAGGGATGTTGGGATCTTGAGGTAGATATGAAGGATTATGATATGTTGATGAAGAGATACTTTGATCTTGACTTGGAAGGGGATTGTTGGATGGAGTGAAAATGGTGTTTTGCTCTTGATTTTAAATGGGATCATGGATGGGATGGAAGGGACATTTTGATATTTCTTATAAAGTGGATTATGAATGAGGCTTGAAGGTATACTCTTCTCTCGAGATGGAAGGGGATCATCATGGATGGAATTAAAAGGGACAATGGGATCATAATGAGATTCCATAGAGATGGGATCTTGGTAAATTATTGGATGGGATTGGATAGTTTTGGTATCTTGATATTGATTCATTTCAATACTTGCTTCTTCATGCTTTGGATTATCCTCTTGACATAGATCTAATTCTAATGACGGGATATGAGTTTGGTTATGTATTTGGGATTATGTAATGGAGTTGATATATTTTGGTATGATAAGAATGGATTTGAATAGGACTCTCTAGAGTGGGCTTGATTGGGAACGAAGTGCATGATGATATTATTAGACAGTTTCAGATAATCGGAAGACAACTGAGAGGGGGGGGTGAATCGGTTGTCATAGATTACAGGAACATTCAATAATTAAAATTTTAATACCAGAATAGAAGATAAACCAATTAATTATAAACAATAATGACAGAATAAATACCATCCACATGACACCAATATTTGTAGGTGGAACACCTGGTAAAGGGGAAAACCATGGTGGGAAGCCTACCCATAGTCAAATAATACTTCTACAATAAGTATGTGAATTACAATGAAGGGCCTTGCACTTGCAAGAAATGCCAACAACCTAGAGCACACTGCCCATCACAAAAGGAGCCTCATTGACTACATACAAATCCCGACTACAATCTGGAGAAGTTTTGAACTGCAAAAGATAGCATCTCCTATTGCCTAAGTATAGTTCCGATTAAGCTCGATACTGGACAACTAAATCCTCTTACACAAACCCAATTTGATCTCTAATGATTGACCAACTCCTCTACCTGAATGATATTACATTATTCACACATTAGATTCCTTGACCATGACCTCTTACATTAACCATGATGATCTACAATGAGATCTTACATCTTATTTATACAAATCCTCGACCATAAACAATCAGGTCGACCACCAGACAATAAACCATTTATATAATTATAAACCATGTTGGCCTTAGATCAAACAAGTAATATCAACACATAAGACATCCCATAAATACAATAATAGGTCTTATCCACATGTTACATTAATGTGTCCATAACCTAGATCAACCGGGACCAAGTATAGGTCCACATGCTTTAGGAATGATCTCCAACCGCCAAGTCTCAGACATGATCATCAACAGCATTCTGAAACTCCATCAGAAGCTGCACCAACACCACTTATGCAATTCATCAAATATCTCCACCAAAATCTCTACCGATGAAACCCCCATCTAAACCAAAAAATAATCTTCTAAGCAAGCAAGATAGCATCCAATCACTAGACAAAAACCAACTGACCAAATAAGAGTATAAGTATCATGTACAAGCCAATTCCATCACCAGATTATACCGGAGTCTATCGGATATGTCGGATCCAAGTTAGCCAGAAACCACTCATCCTATCGAGACTAGAAGGGTGTCGCTAAAGCATCCAAACAGCTAGTGTTGACATCAATAACAAAACATCAATGCAACACATAGCAATTCCACCAAATGGCCAACAATCTCCCCCTTTGGCATTGATGGCAACACCAGATGTGAAAAACATCTAAGTACCAATAAATGCCAAACAAGTCTCCCCCTATGGAAGACAACCAACAATCACCTGTATATAGCTTTGAATATCAATATCTCTCCCCCTATGAATAATATTTCTCTCCCTTTGATATTTACTTTTTCACATCACTATCTCTCTCCCTTTGACATCAATGCCAAAAATCTAACAAAAATATCAAAGCAAAAACATTAGCCTCTGAATCTCAAAGCTGGCTACTCCCCCTGAGAAATAGCATCCGACATCAGTGCCAGAATGAATAGTATCTCTGATAATGCATGTCGTATTGATGCCAAACCGCATCAATCAAGTCTCTACTAGACGGACAGAAACCCCCAATTTGTCTCTCAGGTACTCGAATGATTCCTTGGATAAAGGTTTAGTGAAAATATGTGTAATCTATTCTTTAGTTTTCACATAAACCAGTCTAACTTCATTTGCTTCCACCTTCTCCTTCAAAAATTTATACTTGATAGATATGTGCTTTGTCTTAGAATGAAATACCAGATTCTTTGATATATCAATAGCAGCAAAGTTATCACAGTGAATAACTACTGGTGCATCACAATCCACCTTTATATCCTTCAACATTTGCTTCATCCATAAAACTTGTGTACAGTTAGTAGCAGCAGCAACATACTCAGCTTTAGCAATAGATAAAGAAGTACATCATTGTTTCTTATTGATCCATGAAACCAACTTCTTTCCAAGAAAGAAAGCTCCACCAAAAGTACTTTTTCGGTCATCAACATCTCCAGCCCAATCAACATCTGTATATGCACATAAAGTAAAGTTATCATCCTTAGGGTACCACAAACCATATTTTGATGTACCTTGCACGTATCTAAAAATCATTTTCACCGCCATCTCATGATTTTCTCTAGGACCACTCTGAAATCTTGAAATAATACAAACATAATTCATAATGTCAGGCCTAATCTGAGTCAAATAAAGTAGACCTCCAATCATAGATTTGTATCTTGTAGGATTTACCGGTGTAGAAACATCTTTTCTTGTCAATTTCTCACTTGTAACCATAGGTGTACTTACCAATTTAGAATCTCCCATACCAAATTTATTCAACAATTCCTTAGCATATTTAGTTTGATAGATAAAAATGTCTTTGTCAATCTGAGTAATATGCAAACCTAAGAAAAAATTCATCTCACCAATCATAGACATCTCAAATTCTTTCTCCATATTCTTAGAAAATTCTATGCATAATTTATCTTCACCTCCAAAAATAATGTCATCAACAAATAATTCAATGATCAGTATATCATCATTAGTGATTTTATAATATAAATTACTATCATCACTTCCTTTAGTAAAACCAAGCTTCAAAAGATATTTATCCAACCTTGCATACCAAGCTCTAGGTGCTTGTTTCAATCCATATAAAGCTTTCCTTAACCTGCAAACCATATGTGTATCACCTGATAGTGAAAAACCATCAGGTTGCTCAATATAAACTTTCTCATCAAGATCCCCATTAAAAAATGCACATTTAACATCCATCTGATAAACCTTGTAGTTTTTGTACTCAGCATAGGCAAGAAATAATGTTATAGCTTCAAACCTAGCTACTGGTGCAAAAGTATCTCCATAATCAATTCCTTCCTTCTGAGAATATCCTTTACAAGCCAATCTAGCCTTATTCCTTATAACTTGACCATCCTCATTTAATTTATTACTAAAAACCCATTTAGTTCCAATAACATTTTTATTTTTAGTCCAGGGAACCAAACTCCATCTATTATTTTCCTCAATCTGATCTAATTCTTCTTCCATAGCTTTTAACCAAAATTAATCTTTACATGCCTCAATTATCGATACCGGTTCAACTTGTGAAATTAAACATTCCTCATTAGTTTCCATTCTTCTTCTTGTCATCACTCCATTTCTCTTATCCCCAATGATTTGATCTTCAGAATGATTCAATCTCACATACCTAGGAGTCTTCTGACTCCCTATTCCTCTTCCTTGTTCTCTAGTTACTGTAGAATTCTCTGATGTTGTCGGAGTAACTGGTTCAACTCTCTATTTCGGTAAAGGTGCTACCAGTTCAGATATAATCATTTCCACTGTCGATTCCTTCTCATAAACTCTAATTTGACTTTTGTTCAGCTCATCTACTTTGATATTAGCACTCTCCACAATTCTCTCCAATCTCTTGTTATAACATCTATATGATTTGCTTTCATTAGAATAACCAAGAAATATGCCTTCATCACATCTAGGATCAAATTTCCCAAGAGTATCATCTCTCCTGATATAACATTTACTACCAAAAATTATGAAATACTTGACTGTAGGTGTATTGCCAAACCATAATTCATAAGGTGTCTTACCGATTTCTCCTTTGATATGTACTTTGTTTAATGTATAAACCATTGTACTCACTTCTTCTCTCCAGTAAATATGAGGTATATTTTCTTCCATCATCATGTTGGCATTGTGTATTCATTGATGTCAACTGGTATGGGATGGCCACCGGTAGAAGAGATGTGTGTGCAACACTATTATGAAGGAGTACATGATGTGATATCTTGGATATTACCTTGTGTTGTAGAACACCAGTAAAGGTAAGGAAGGTGACCTCAGAGGTCATCAATACACAAGTTAGTTCCTGACGTGTGTGATGAGATAGAAAGGTATTTGAGCAGTTGTTTGTGATGAAGAGGCAGAATGTTATCTGAATCACATCAACACTGGAGGAGAAGAATGGACAAGTAACCAGTATTCTGTGAGGTTGTAGAACATCAGGACTCCCACCGGATGAAGATGCAGTCATCATGAGAAGCAATGATTGAAAATGAATTTGCTCACTCCAGATCACATGTGCCTATTTGAAGATATGTTGCACAAACAAGGAACTCATATGAGCAGATGATAGGGTGTTACTCCATCAAGTAAGTGGGGTTCATCTCCTATTATGCATTGTGTGCATCATTGTTGGTGAGATATGGAAGAAGAGGTGAAGGCAAGTTGAGTTGCCAATACAGATGAAGAGTGATGAGTTTGTCAACATGACAAACTGGTTGAGACATGGTGTCATCAAGAGTACTAACCGGTATGTAAGTCCACTGGTTATATAAGCAAGGTGTAGATGCAGAAGACTCCCCACATGTGGGAATGAGAATACTTTGGATTTACCTATCTGGAGACCGGTTTGAGAGTTCCATTGATAGTTCAAGATAAGGGCAGATATGATGAGGTAACCGTTACAGTGAGTGAGATCGGTTGGGTTAGCAAACTGAAAGAGGAGAGGCACCGGTAGAGTGATTGATCAATGATCCTATCTGGACTGACTAAAAAAGTCAAGTTAATAGATGGTTGATGAGGATGTCACATGGGATCAAGATGGCAAGCTTGTAGAGGTTGGTGAAGCATCGTGTGGAGTTAGGTATCTTGACAGGTGTGCACTAAAAGTGGATCCCATGATTTGTGGATTGGATCAGAAGCGTATGGCTTGAGGAAGAATGAACAACAGAGAAAAATCAGGAAGTTGATGGGCACCTGAATCAAAGAAATAACATCAAACTATTAGGAGACCTCGAGAAGGAAACAATAGAGGTATTAATGGTGGTTTGATAGACGCAGATCAAGATAGAAGATCGTGTTTCCTATATCTGGAAAACATGTTTTAGAAGGCGCATGAATGGTGGAAATGAATAGATGGATGTCAGGAAGATCAGAACAAGCAAAGATCTAATTGGAGGGCTTATCTCGAAATGGTGAGGAAACCCTAACTGCCCAGATTTTGAATTGGTTTTTGGTGGGAAATTTGGCTATAAGTATGAAGGCCAAAGAGATTGTTTGGTGTTGTTGGAGGGAAGATCATTGTGCTACTACGAAGTGGGATACTTCTGCAAGAGAAAAACAACCAAGTGCTCAATGAGCATCTGAGAGAAGTGAGTGAGGGAAAGGAAGAACCTGGTTGAAGTATTCAACTAGCTAGAGAGAAGAACTGGTAGTGTTCATCCCGATTGAGCAGAAGTGAAGGAGGTTGCAGAGAAGGTAGACAATGAATTGGTAGAGTGTTAGTACCGATAAAGAGAAGAGCAGTAAGGAGGAGATTCAGTGAGAGAAGAACAAAAGAGAGATGAATTGGTAAGGCTTACAAGCAGAGAAGTAGTAAGTGAAGAGCAACAAGAGAAGTGAGTCGGTGTAAAAGAGAAACTATCTCATCGACAAAGTAAGATAGATGACAAGGTTACAAGATTCACTTGTAACAAGACAAATACTTTTGTAATTACATATATCTTTGTGTTCACTGAGTTGTAACTCGGTGCAGGGGTTGGTGCTCCTTGGGTTGGTGCCCTAAACTTTATAAGTGTGTTTTCATTATGAGGCTGGATTGAAGCAGTAGACTCCAGCAGCATTGCTCACCGAGGTTTTTCCCATCTTGGGTTTTCCTCATACATCCTGGTGTTATTTGATGTCCTCTTGTGTATGTGTGTACTTGAGTTAGTCTCCTCTCTAACCGGTCACTCTGCATTGTGTTGGATCCATAAATTAGTATACTCACAAAGGATAGCTAAAAGGAAACGATTTGAGAACCATTGATTCACCCCCTCCCCCTCTCAATGGTGCATTGTGTCTAACACATCATTGTTCTAGCATTATCCAAACTAGTTATGTTCTTCCTTTCCACAACTCCATTCTACTAAGGTGTTTGGGGAGCAAAAAAAATTCTTATACCATGCTTGTCACAAAGTTATTAAACTCACCGGATTTGAATTCTCCACCATGATCTGATCTCAAACATTTAATCTTCAATCCTATCTTAGTTTCCACTTTAGCCTTAAATATTTTAAACTTTTCAAATGCTTCATATTTTTCTCTCAAAAAAGTAACCCACATCATTCTAGAATAATCATCAATGATTAGTATGAAATATCTATCACCATGAAAACTTTTAACTCTAGCAGGGTCACACAAAGCAGTATGAATAAGATCAAGAATATCATTTGATTTATCTGGTATACTCCTAAAAGAGGTTTTGGCCTGTTTACTCATTTGACATTCTTTACATACCGGATTATAGGGCTTCATAATCTTAGATATATCTCTAATAGCCTTAGTTGAACTGATCTTCACAATGCAATCAAAATTCACATGACACGACCTTTTATGCCATAACCAACTCTCATCAATCTATGTAATCAAACATGTCTTCTCACCGGTGTTCAAATGAAATATGTTACCTTTTGTCTATGTACCGGTTGCAATCTCCAAGCTAGATTTGTTAATGATTTTGTATTTTCCATCCTTGAACTGTAATTGAAATCCCTTATCTACCAATTGTCCTACACTCATAATATTATGCTTCAAACCTTCAACATAATAAATATTGTTAATATTGTTCTTACCATCCAATGATATAGTTCATTTTCCTTTAATCATACATGCCTTGTCATTTCCAAATCTAACTAGTCCACCATCAAATTCTTGCAAAGACAAAAACTTCCCTTTATCTCTAGTCATATGATGTGAACAACCACTATCAATTACCCATTCATCCGTGTCCTCAATTTTAGCAGCAACTACCTTCTCCATAGGTACATTCTCTTCCAATGCCAGATCATCTTCCTTGATAGCCAAGAACACCCATTCCTTCCCATTGTCGGATCCACTAGTAGAGTCTTCTGTTGGTTCATCATCTAAATTAATAATGCCTTCCTCATCCACTATGTAGCATGAATTATCTTTGTTTTTCTTGAATCTATACTTGTTCTAATATCCAAGGTTAGGCTTAAATGATCTTTTAACTCCTTCAAATCTTGAATTTCTTTCAGGACATCTAGATGCAAAATGACCAGCCTTATTGCATGCAAAACATTTAAAAAGTGTTTTTCTTTCATACTTACTTCCTACTGATCCTTCCAGTACTCTTCTAGTAAATAGTGTTTCAAGTTTCTCAAACTATTCATCTTCTCTCTTCATATCTTCTAATTATTTTGCATATAAAGCTTTCCAGTCTTGCTTACCGGTTGTAAATGTAGATGCATGAAAAGCGGGTTCGGTCTTCATAGCTCGAAAAGGTCCAAATTCCTCAAGCTCAATAGCAAATAGTTTCCCAACCAAAGTATCTTTGTTGACAGATGTATTATCCCTTGTTCTCAACTCATTAATAGTAATAGCCTTCATTTTGTAAGTTGGTGGTAGGGCTCTCGGGACTTTAGAAACAATTTCATCTTCGCTCAGAGTTCCACCACAACATTGAATTCCCATAACAATCTCATTTACTCTTTCCATGAATGCAGTAATCCTTTTATCTTCTTCCATCTTCAATTTTTCATATCTCACTCGGTAACCATCAAGTTTAGCAATCTTTACTGTAGGGTCACCTTCATTAAGAGCCTGCAAATTATCCCATATATCCTTTCCAGATGATTTGTCTGTTAATCCCATTATTTTTTTATCAGAAAGTGCACACAAGAGGGCTTCTCTTGCTCTACAATCATTCTCAAGCTCCTTGTCTAGGTTTGTCGGAGGAGGTTGTCAGATCCTGTATTATAGGGTGTGACACCATTCTGTGTGATCTCCCAAATCTACTAGCCAAGACATCTTAGACGAGTCTCTATCCGAATCTTCCATAATGTATAGTTCGTTCCTTCAAGACTCAGTATATCCCTTCGAAAGATAGCTCCAGAAGAACTGGATGAATTTGAACTATTAGTCACCATAGGCTCTTCCTCAAGCGGTTAAGCTTTCTACAAAGAGGACCAAAGCTCTGATACGAATTGTGATAGTTCAGATAATTGGAAGACAACTGAGAGGGGGGGTGAATCGGTTGTCACGGATTACAAGAACATTCAACGATTAAAATTTTAATACCGGAACCCAAAACATTAATAGCGGAATAGCAGATAAACCAATTAAGCATAAACAATAATCACAGAATAAATACCATCCACATGACACCAAGATTTGTATGTGGAAAACCCGGTAAAGGGAAAAACCACAGTGGGAAGCCTACCCACAGTCAAATAATACTTCTGTAGTAAGTATGTGAATTACAATGAAGGGGCCTGCACTTGCAGGAAGGCCAACAACCTAGAGCACACTGCTCATCACAAAAGGAGCCTCACTGACTACATACAAATCCTTACTACAATCCAGAGAAATGTTGAACTGCAAAAGATAGCATCTCCTATTGCCTAAGTATAGTTTTGGTTAAGCTCAATACCGGAGGACTAAATCCTCTTACACAAACCCAATTTGATCTCCAATGATCGACCAACTCCTCTACCTGAATGATATTACATTATTCGCACATTACATTCCTTGACCATGACCTCTTATATTAACCATGATGATCTACAATGAGATCTTACATCTTATTTATACAAATCCTCGACCATAAACAATCAGGTCAGCCACCAGACAATAAACCAATTACATAATTACAAACCATGTCATCCTTAGACCAAACAAGTAATAGCAACATACAAGACATCCCTAAAATACAACAATAGGTCCTATCCACATGTTACATTAATGTTGGTCCATAACCTAGATCAACTAGGACCAAGTATAGGTCCACATGCTTCAGCAATGATCTCCAACCACCAAGTCTCGAACATGATCATCAACATCATCCTAAAACTCCATCAGAAGCTGCACCATTTATGCAATTCATCAAAGATCTCCACCAAAATCTCTATCGGTGAAACCCTCACCAAAACCAGAAACCAATCTTCTAAGCAAGCAGGATAGCATCCAATCACTAGACCAAAATCAACTAACCAAATATGATTATAAGTATCATGTACAAGCCAATTCCATCACTAGATTATATAGGAGTCTAGACAGATCATGTCGGATCCAAGTTAACCAGAAACCACTCATCCTACCGAGACCACAAGGGTGTCGGTAAAGCATCCAAACAGCTAGTGTTGACATCAATGACAAAACATAAATGCAACACATAATCAATTCCACCAAATGGCCAACAGACATTGGATCTAGGAATTTTGAATCATAGAAGGCAATTATATCAAGAAATATATTAGCTTGAATTTCATGATTATCTTTTGTGGATAACCCTTGGGGATAAAATTGAAAGGTTTCATTGTCAGGTGAGTTATTTAAAGGAGCTGGTGTTGATAAATTGGCATTTATTATGATAGGTGGATGTGACAGAGTAAAAAGGATACTTTTCTCTTGTGGTGACATGGAGGAGACATATAGGTGTTTTGATGGAGTGGGACTATGTAGATAAAAAATAAATTTATCCTAATCTTGTGATGGAACAAGTTCATTGGGAAGGATACTTTGATCTTAAAATAGCATCTCATATTTATATGTTGTTTATTTGCAAGGGATACTTTGGTCTAGATTTGGATGAGGTTAATTAGATGATATAGAAGGTATAACTTTTTATAAATGAGTTGTAGTGTAATCATTGTTAAACACACCCCAACACTAAGAGGGGTTGGGGTGAGTCAATCTTGATCAAACACTTAATTCCACAAATCAATCCCAATTTAACCTTAATCTTATTAGCAACAATGAAAGATAAAAAATGAACACCATGCACAAGAGAACATCACATTTACATGGAAAACTAAAATAGGGAAAAACCATTGTGAGATTAAACTCATATATAGGAAGCTCATTGCTTGTTGAATGACTTGCAAGTTGAGGTGCACTACCCTAGGGTAAGATACAAAGGACTTGCGGCTAAGAAACATTACCTCAATGATAGATACAAGACTTTCTCGGGAGACTCACAATCTCTAAGAAAGATACATTAATATATGAATCAAGATGAATATGCCTTTAGAAAAACTAGATCTAACAACATCCAAGTATGAAGCTACCCTTGAATCTCTGTGGTGCAGGAGCACCTAGCTTCTAGCTGTTTTGTTGATGCACTTTCCATATTTTGGTGTGATAGTCCTTATTTTGGATTAGGTTTGTTAATAATGGACTACTCAGAGGTCCATATGTGTGTTTGATAATCATTTGAAGGGTGATTGTCCCCTGGGTTGTTTGTTTTCTCAAAATTTGGCCTGTGAGCCCTCGTAAGCCTAAAATGGAATAAATTTGCATTTTAATGTAAAATGTCTTGTAAAGCCTCATTACGCATTTAGGCATGTCATTTTAATGTCATTGTAAAGCCTCATTGTTGCTCAACAACTTTTTGCAACTTTTGAGCAACTTTGCATTTTTGAGAAAATCGGTGGTTAGGAAACCGATGAAGAGTTGGTTAGGATCAATATGGCATATAAAATTCTCTGATAATTATTAATGTACATTGGTTGGAAAAATCCTTGAGAAAGTTTGAATAGATTTAGAAGATACTTTCCAGATTTTACCTTGTAATTTTCTCATTTTTGGAGCAGCAGTCCGTACGAAATGGATTGATCCTGCTACTGTTCTTTCATGATTGTTTGGTGTATGAAATTTTAGTGCTCAGAAGGTGTTTGTAATTTCTTTTAGTGTAGGTTTGAAGTGTGTTTTTAAATTTGCTTTGCTCTTGGCCTGAGCAAGGGTTCAAGAGCCCAGACATGCTTCCAATTTGAATTCCCTTGAGTTTTGCTCAATAAACCTTGGGAATCAAGTTATGGAACACTTGTATAGTGTATATGTGCTTTATAAGGGCCTGGAAGTCATTTGGAAGCAACTTGCCATCATTTCCTAGGCAAGCTCAGTCATAGCCTCCTTAGGAAAGTGATTGAAATGTTGCATATGCTTGCAGGGATGATCAGTTGTGAAGGTGCCAAGTGTTTGGCATGAGAGAGTGGTGTGTGGAAGAGTCTATGTGAAAAGGTGGAGATGTGATAGAATAGAAAAAACAACAAAACCCATTGGAGAAGACTGATAAGTCCTAAACCCTCTATAAATGCCATTTTTGGGATCCATACCAGTACGAACAGACCTAATTGTCTCACCTAGTGGATCCAAAAGTTAATACAAAAGTGTACTCATATCACAAAATATGTTGGAAGGTTCTTTGAGTGATTTTTGAATAATTGCCCAAAAACCGTCCAGGTAGGGCTAATTGGGTCTCTAGGGCTACTATGCCTAAAAAATAGGAGAAAGAGGGAATAATGGAGAAACAATGGAAAGCCAATTGAAGAACCAGTTGAATGGCATGGAAATACCTTTAGAAAACCCATTACAACCCCTAAAAGTACATGTTAGAGGATTGCATAGTTTAAAGGTTGGATTTAGCCTTGTGAATCTCAACCATGCTTGAAGCAACTATTGAGCACAACTTGATAGGGAGCACTCTAAGAGAGTTTGAGTGTTTTGGTTTGTTAAAAGGCAAGTGAAGAGTGAAAGGAGCCCACTAAAACATCACCCAACTACCTATTGAACAAGGTGAAACTCTCCTTGAGGTCCTCTCCCTATCAAAGTGGTATTAGAGCACCTAAGATTTGGGAAGAAGCCAGTTCATGTTAGTAACTAAGTCAGTAAGAGAAAATAGTCTTAGGATGGTGACCAATGCAAAGTTAGCCAAGAAGGTAGAAGACCAAGAGGAAGAGAATAGACTCCCCAAGGTAAGATTACAACAATTGGAGAGTAAACTAGACACAGTTGAAGACAATACTGAAAAGGTGACAATCAAAGTCAATGAAGGGAAGGGTAAATAAGTAGTAGAAGAGGATAGCACACTAGAACCAGATCCTATTCTACCTGAAGAACCTTTCCTCAGAGCCATCAAAGGCTTAGGAGGAAAGTCCTTAGAAGGAGAGCCACTTTTTTGTGGAAAAATGGAACCAGAAGTAGTCATGGAATGGATTGAAGGATTGGAGAATCACTTTGAATGTGATGGGATTAGTGAAGCACAAAAGGTGAAGGTAGCCAAATATAGATTGAGAGGAGCAACCTTGACTTGGTGGAAGTTCATCTAAAAGGAGAGACAAAAGGAGGATAAGAACCCAGTTGCCACTTGGAAAGGAATGCTAGCCAAGGTGAAAGAAGCATGTATCCTTGAAGACTATGAAATTCAATTGTACAAGAGGAGACAAAACTTGAGACAAAGAGAACTAGATGTGAGCAGCTACACTAAGGAGTTTTAGAAGTTGTGTTTGAGATCCAAGGTGGTGGAAGATGAAAGCATCAAGGTAGCCAGGTACTTGAATGACTTGAGATGGAATATACAAGAAGAGTTGAGTTTTTTGTGTCCTAGTACTATTCATAAGTGCTATCAATTGGCACTCAAGGTGGAAGAGAAGAGTAAAAAGAAACAAGAGCAAAGCAATAGAGGCAAAGGTAGGGGAAGAGATGGCAGAGGTCATAGAGGTAGCTATGGTGGAAGAAGTGTAGACCAAATATCCCAAGGGGAATTCAAGTTGGTAGAGAAAAGTGGGGATTCCAATAGCAAGAGAAGCTATAGAGGAAGGGGATCTAGCAACTCTAGTAGAGGAAGGTCTAGTGGATCGGGAAGAGGGTCTTATTTTGCCACAATGAAGTTCTACAATTGCCATCAACTTGGACACTCGGCCTATAAATGTCCTAAGAAGTATTCTTCATCCCAAGGAGGTGAGAGGAGAGTAAGTTATGTTCAAGAAGATGTAGCAAACATGAAGGCATCAGAAGTGAGTTTAGATTCCGAGGTTGGAGAGAATCTCATGATAAGAAGAGTCTTGATTAAAGAACTGGTTAAGGAGGAACCTAACCAAAGGAGATCCTTGTTTAGGATAAAATGCAAGATCATGGGTAAAGTATGTAGAGTGGTGGTGGATTCAGGTTCCACTGATAATATAGTATCAGAAGAAGCAGTGAGTAAGCTTAACCTACAAAGAATCCCACATAGTGATCCTTATAGGGTTACTTAGCTCAACAAGGGGTAGCCTGTTCTAATGAATGAACAAACTTGGGTGGAGTTCACTATAGGAGGCTACAAGGAAAAAATCTTGTGTGACATCTTGCCAATGGATGCTTGCCACCTACTCCTAGGTAGGCCTTGGTAGTTTGACAGAAAAGCAATACACCATGGGGAAAATAATACCTATACTTTTCAAAAAGATGGGATCACCTATTAAATTCCATCCATAGGAGACCAAGAACAAGGAAGATCTAAGGGTCTTAATGTGCTTCTATTTGGTGACAAGGAGTTCATTAACACACTCAAGGAAGGAGAAGGAGTGGGGTTTGCACTTGTAGTAAAACCAAAAGAAGAAAGCAAGGATAAGAAAGAATGCATTCCCAATGAAGTGCAACAGATTCTAAATCAGTTTAAAGACATTATCAGTGATGGAACACCTACAACCTCACCTCCTCAACGTGCCATAAGTCACCAAATTGACTTCATACCTAGAACCTCATTGCCTAATAAGGCAGCTTATAAAATGACACCGGAGCAGAATAAAGAGGTAGCTAAGCAAATACAAGAACTCTTGGATAATGGACTACTAAGCAAGAGCATCAGCCCATGTGTAGTTCCCACCATTTTGGCCCCAAAGAAGGGAGGTACTTGGGGACTTTGCACTGATTCTAGAGATATCAACCGGATTACAATCAGGTATAGATTTCCCATTCCAAGGATTGAAGATTTGATGGATTGCTTAGGAAGTGTTGAATAATTCACCAAGATATACCTCAAGAGTGGTTACGACCAAATCATAATCAAGGAGGGAGATGAATGGAAGACAACATTCAAAACCACAGAAGGACTTTATGAATAGCTTGTTATTCTATTTGGACTCACAAATACCCCTAGCACATTCATGAGACTCATGAATGAAGTACTCAAGGATTACATTGGTAAATTTTTTATTGTTTATTTAGATGATATCTTGATTTTTAGCAAGTTTAAAGATGAACATCTTAAGCATATAGAGATTGTATTAAAGAAACTATGTGATGAGCAACTAACCATCAACTTGGAGAAATGTGAGTTCATGAAACAAGAGTTGACATATCTTGGGTTTGTAATCTCAAGAGGTGATTTGATGATGGATACCTCTAAAGTGGAAGCCATAATCAGTTGGCCTACATGTAAGACAACAAGTAAAGTAAGGAGTTTTCATGGCTTGGAACAATTCTATAGGAAGTTCATCAGAGGATTCAATGAGATATGTGCACCCATGCTTGACACAATCAAAGGAGGTGTGAAGACTAAGTTCTAATGGACAAAAGAGGCACGAAGAGAATTTGATCTCTTCAAGATAAAGGTGGCTACTCAACTGGTACTAGTTCTTCCAAGCTTTGACAAGCTCTTCACTATTGAATGTGATGCAAACAACATAGCAGTTGGAGAAATCTTAAGTCAAGACAATAGATCGGTTGTCTTTTTCAGTGAGAAGCTCAATGATGCCAAGAAAAGGTATTCCTCTTATGATTTGGAGTTGTGTGCACTTGTTAAATCTCTTAATAAGTGGAGGAATTATTTGTTGCCTAAATAATTTATGGTTTATACTGATAATCAAGCTCTTAGCTTTCTCAATTCACAAGAAAAGTTGAATCATAGGCATATTAAATGGGTAGAGTATTTGTAGTTATATACCTTTACCATTAAACACAAGAAGGGACAGTGTAATAAATTTGTTGATGCATTAAGTAGAAGGTTGCTAAAAGTTCAAGAAGTGCAACTCAAAAGCATTGGTGTGGAAAGTTTCAAGGGGTTATATCAAGATGATGAAGACTTTTCTGCTGCCTACAAGGTTTGTCAAGAGTTTAGAAATCATTTTCATAGTGAATATGCATATTTCACCTTACAAGATGGTATTTTTCTTAAAGGAGGAAATATTTGTGTACCTAAAGGGTCTATGAGAGAAAATTTGATGCAAGAGAAGCATAATGGTTGCCTAAGTGGACATTTTGGCTTGAACGAGACTTTGGAACTTGTCCAAAGATTCTACTATTGGCCTAAGATGCAAAGGGATATTAGGAAATATGTGGAGCAATGTGTGGTTTACCAAAGAGCCAAGGATACTTCTTCTAATTCTAGTATTTATCAACCTTTACCTATCCCAAACTGGCCATGGGAATGTGTAAGTATGGATTTTGTTGTTGGTTTGCCTAAGACCAAATCAGGATTTGATAGCATCTATGTTGTGGTCGATAGATTTAGAAAAATGGCCCATTTTATTCCATGTAAGGTGACGCATGATGCTAGTCATATTGCTCTTTTTTTTTTCAAGGAAGTCATTAGGATTCATGGCTTACCTATCAGTATAGTATCAAATAGAGATGCAAATTTTATTGGTCATTTTTTGAAGACTTTATGGTAGAGATTGGGTACTAGTTTGTCTTTCAATTCAGCCTACCATCCCCAAACGGATGGCCAAATAGATGTGGTCAATAGAACACTTGGAAACCTTCTTAGATGTTTGACAAAGGAGTATGGACAAGCTTGGGATTAGATCATCCATCAAGCTGAGTTTGCCTACAATGACAGTGAATAGATCAACTGGTAAGAGCCCTTTTGAGATAATTTATGGCCTTCATCCTAGAGGTGTTTTGGAGCTTAGAGATGTTGGGAAGATGGGATAGAAGAGTGGAAATGATATGGACGTGGCTCAGTCCATGCAAGAGATTCATGAGAAGGTTAGGACAACCTCATTAGACACCTTTGAAAGGATAAAGATAAAGTGGATCAAAAGAGAAAGGATATACAATTTTCTATTGGGGACTTGGTCATGGTCCATTTGAGAAAAGAAAGGTTTCAGAAAGGTGTCCCTAGTAAACTTTGGATGAGGAGGATTGGACCTTATAAGGTCTTGGCCAAGTATGGAAACAATGCCTACAAACTAGACCTTCCCAGAGACATGGATTTATCTCCTATATTCAATGTTGCAGACTTGGTGCAGTATAAGGGAGCACTTCCAAAGGAATGTAGTAGAGTCTCAGAGGTCTCTCAAGAACTTTCAGACCTACCCTTACCACCTGCAACCATGCCACAAGCCGAGAAAGTATTGGATTCTAGGATTCTCAAGAAGACAAGGCACACCGCCTATATGGAGCATTTGATCAAATGGAAGCACCTTCCAGCATCTGAGGCTAATTTTGTACCTGGAGAATAATTTTCTAAGCTTGGAATTTCCCTTTCTTTGTTTCCTAAAGGAGTCACTTGACTTCTTTTTCATTTGGGGAGTATGGTGCAAGAACACCTAGCTTCTAGCCATTTTGTTGATGCACTTTCCATATTTTGGTGTGATAGTCCTTATTTTGGATTAGGTTTGTGAATAATGGACTACTTAGAGCTCCACATGTGTGTTGGATAGTCATTTGAAGGGTGATTGTCCCCTAGGTTGTTTGTTTGCTCAAATTTTGGCCTGTGAGCCCTTGTAAGCCTAAAATGGCATAAATTTATATTTTGATGTAAAATGAATTGTAAAGCCTCATTAGGAATTTAGGAATGTCATTTTAATGTTATGTAGTCATCCTAGGAGGTTTGGGATGAGTAGCAATGCATAAAATGCAAAAATGCACATTTGAGCAAAAGTTGTCATTATTGCTCGACAACTTTTTGCAACTTTTGAGCAACTTTGCATTTTTGAGAAATCGATTGTTAGGAAATCGATGAAGAGTTGGTTAGGATAAATATGGAATATAAAATGCTCTGAGAATTATTGTACATGGGTTGGAAAAATCCTTGAGCAAGTTTGAATACATTTAGAAGACACTTTCCAGATTTTACCTTGTAATTTTCTCATTTCTGGAGCAACAGTCTGTACCAATGGATTGATCCTGCTACCATTATTTCATGATTTTTGGTGTATGACATTGTAGTGCTCAAAAGGTGTTTGTAATTTCTTTTAGTGTAGGTTTGAAGTGTGTTTTTAAATTTGCTTTGCTCTCGGCCTCAGTAAGGGTTCAAGAGCCCAGTCATGGTTCCAACTTAAAATCCCTTGAGTTTTGATCAATAAACCTTGGGACTCAAGTTATGGACCCCTTGTAAAGTTTATATATGCTTTATAAGGGCCTGAAAGTCATTTGGAAGCAACTTGCCATCATTTCCTAAGCGAGCTCAGTCATAGCCCAATTAGGAAAATGATTGAAATGTTGCATATGCTTGCAGGGATGATCAGTTGTGAAGGTACCAAGTGTTTTGAATGAGAGATTGGTGTGTGGAAGAGTCTATGTGAAAAGGTGGAGGTATGACAGAATAGAGAAAACAACAAAACCCATTGGAGAAGACTGCTAAGTCCTAAACCCTCTATAAATGCCATTTTTGGGATTCGTACCAGTATGGATAGACCTGACTGTCTCACCTAGTGGATCCAAAAGTTCATCCAAAAGGGCACTAAGATCACCAAAGATGTTGGAATTTTCTTTGAGTGATTTTTGAATAATTTCCCAAAAACTGGCAAGGTAGGGCTAATTAGGGCTCTAGGGCTACTAGGCCTAGAAAATAGGAGAAAGAGGGAATGATGAAGAAATGATAAAGACAGTTGAAGAACCAGTTGAATGGAATGGAAAAACCTTTAGAACACCCATTACAATCCATGCAAGTAAATGTTAGAGGATTTCATAGTTTAAAGGTTGGATTTACCCTTGTGAATCTTATTTATGCTTGAAGCAACTATTGAGCACAGCTTGATAGGGAGAACTCCAAGAGAGTTTGAGTGTTTTGGTTTGTTAAAAGATAAGTGAAGAGTGAAAGGAGCCCACTAAAACATCACCAAACTACCTATTGAGCAAGGTGAAACTCTCCTTGAGGTCCTCTCCCTATCACTATGCCTTAAGTGACCAACTTTAGAACAATCACCACACACTTAATCTACCTCAACTTATCATCACTAACTCTGTAAATGATATGACCATGTAATAAAAACACACTAATTGATTCAAACACTCATCAAAACCATCAACACCAATTTGATCCTCTATATATACCATCATGCTTATTGGAAACATCAATTAGGTTGGCCAAAGAAAGGAACAAACATAGGTCCTATCAATTCAGCTACTAGAATACAATTATGCTGAAGGTGGTTGAATCCAAGAGATAGAGAGGACCTAAAAGAAACCATATCACATATTTCTAAGTTGTCATAAATAATTCACATGACAACACACATTCTCCAAAGGAGACAACAAGATAATGTGTAGATAAGTCATGTAGCACATTAATTGCCAAACCAAAAACATATATTCTAGATGAATTAATTCAATGTATATTTTCACATACTAAAGTAGGATTCCAATGTAAAAAAACCTTCAAAGTGAGTGAAGACACCAAAGGATACAATGCAATAAGGAGAACAAGTTTTGATGGCCAAACTAGAGCAGTTACCTTGAAACATAAATACTAAGCATGTTGCAGATAAAAATAGATCTTCTAGCATCATGTGAAGCATGCAATGATATTTCTTGAACATCCAATTGTTGAGAAAATGGTGTCTCCACCTTGCATTTACATGAGGTTGTTGGTAACAACAAGAAGGAAAACTGAGATGGGGGGTGAATCAGTTTTCACTGGATTAAAATAATTAAGCACAGTCTCAGATCTAATCAACTACAACAAAAAGAAAGATAATAGCAACACACATAACACCAATATTTTTTATGTAGAAAACCCAGTTAAGGGAAAAAAACCATGGTGAGAACCTACCCACAATGAGATAATACCCTGCAGTAGTATGTGTAAATATTACAATGGGGAATGAACATGCATTTAGGCACATTGCCTAGATCTCACTGCTCAAATTATAATAACCCAAAAAGCTCCAACCCTCAGGGAAGGTTCACTACCTTACAATAAATTTGGATTACAATCCGAAAAGGATGAACTACAAAAATAACATCTGCTAATGCCTGATGACAGTTCTGGTTAAGCTCAAATGTTTTCTCTTCACTAATCTCTGCTTAATACACCATACCGAAAGATGAATTTATTTGTTCACACATACACCACTGTTTGATAATGCAGACTCATACCATCACACCACTGAAACACCAATTAAATGAATATGACACTTATTTGTACAATTCATCAACCTTGAATACAAGGTCAACCAAACCCATAACACCTATTTACAAAATTACATCATATGATACATAGTTCTCAACCACTGAACCAATATGATAACATAAATAGCATAACATGGACCTAAATCCAAATCTCCAAACACTCATTACCACTGGAAATCTCGCCAAGACCAACCGCAACATGTTACACCAACAAAATATCACATAACATGACTTGAACATCACTAGATCATGAAAATTACCACAAACTCGCACAATAATCAATTCATATCACCAAGACAAATAGAACATGATTAGGAAACACCAACAAGCATATTAGAAACATTCATAATAGCAACACCACTTATACAAATCTTTATCGATCTGTTGGCATTCTACATTCTTATGAGAATAGTTGGTGTTGTCATTGATGGCAACCATCTGGCAACCTTCTGGCACTCATCTAGTAAAGCCACCGGCATCGGCATAGACATCTACATATACTGGTAGACACTTTACCGACAACAGCAACAATGCATACCGGCACCCCAGCCGACAGAGAATAAACTTTTGTTTAAATGTAATTATCTTTTGTAAAGCTGACATGACATAATGTAAAAGACTCATATATATGTATGAGATCTTATAGGACATTGTGTGTAGTAAGGTAGTATGCATGGAGAAAATATATGGATGATATTTTGTATAAGGAGATATAGTTGACAGGGAAGGTTTTGGTTATAGAATGAGCTTAAACCGGTACTGAACCTGGCATAGTTGATGCTGATTTGAAGCAGTACATTGTATTGGATTTCATAATCCACTTTTGTAGTCAGTGTGACTCTTATTGAGCAGTGAGCTCTAGGCAGTTGGCCTTCCTGCATGTGCAGGCCCCTCATTGTAAGTAATATTTATTTATTGGCCAGTAAGTGAATATTGTGGGTCATAAATCCCACTGAGGTTTTTCCCACACTAGGTTTCCTCGTTAAACATCTTGTGTTACGGTGTGTTTTCTATGTTGTCTCTATTGTTCTTGTTTATTGCATTAATTCTTATTTATCGGTACATTGTTTTGAGATGCAAAGTTCTTAATAAGTTTAAATATTCTGCTAACCGGTTAGATATTGATTCACCTCCCTCTCTCAGTATCTTTGGGACTGTCATTAATCCTAACATGATCAACACGCTAACATTCAAGAACACTCAACAACAACAACTTGGATAAGAAAGATAGCTTCCAGAGCATCAAATCATGAACCACTTGAAATGAAGATACACATGATCATCTAAAACATTAACTGAAAACCACAACACAATATGTCATCATACTAGAGCTCACCGGATAAAAAACCAGACTCTACTAGCCACTGAACAGAAAAACCAGAAACCACAAATGCAATCACCAAATCAAGTGATATAAGCAAGAAGACTTCTGAATCACTTAAACCAATTCCTTGAATCACCAAAACACACTAATGTGTTGACATCAATGACAACAACATATTCTAGCAGCAACAATGTCTAATAAAGATTACTATTTATAGTGTTTTTGTTTGAGCACACAATGGTGCAAAATTATCTCTGAAGCTTCTAGTTGGCTAGATGAGAATGCTGATAATTTTTTGTCAAATGATACGATGAAAGGTTTAAAATTAATTTTGAGGATTTTATAAGCTCTAAAACACCCTAAATAATGAGTGTAAATGGCATAGTTTATGAGGTTATAGAGCACTTTGTGAGTTTTTTGGTGCTTCAAACTGTTCATCAATCGGACACATGGTTCACAAGTTATGGCCTCTAAACGTTTGGACTCCTAAAATAGGAAACATAAATTGCATCAGACACATAAATGAGCTATAAAAGGGAGGAATGGGTTTATGTGTGTTTTGACATGTCATAGGGAATCTAGAATGGAGATAAGGTCGACTCTATTTTATAGGGTGGTTTTAACCCATGGTTTTGTAACCATTTGATGGTTTCTTGTATTGTATCTCCTACATATGAGGTGCGTGAGATAGAGGTTATGCATAAGAGTCTTATGGCTATTGATTTACCTATAAATCTCTGATTAGTGGCACTCCTGTGCAGAGCTTGTTGTGCAATTATATTGTAATATGTTATTGATTATTGAATAATATATTGAGTTGCTTTGGGAGTGTGGGGTTTTCCTCCCGAAAGGGTTTTCCCCACATAAATCACTATGTTGTGGTATGCATGATATTATGTTTATTTATGTTAAGTTTTTGTAACTACTGCAATGATCTGCAAAAAATTTTGCATTATCCTCCTCTCAAGTGTAGTGTAGGAAGTTTTTTCGCTACTTATCTTCCTTACAAGTGGTATCAAAGCCTAATAATCTTTGGTTTCAGTTGTGGGTTGTTGGGTTTTTTGAACTAATCTAGATTTGAGTGGGAGCTTGTGAAGAAGACACTTTTTGATCTTGTTGCAAGAATTTTCAGATGGCAAGTTTGTCAGAGAGAATAGAGGTGGAGAGATTTAAAGGAAGTAATTTTGAGATGTGGAAGCTGAAGATGGAAGATCTACTAATAGATCGATATCTATGGGATGACATCGATGTGAATGTCTCAAGACCCTCAGATCCTATTATTGCTACTCAATATGATGTTTTGGACTATAAAGCCAAGGGTCTAATCAGATTGTGCCTAGCAAAATATGTTATAATCAATTTCCATGAAGAGATCACTACAAAGAGTTATGGGCTAAGCTTGGTGAAATCTATCAAGTGAAATCTTCATTGAATTAGATTTTCTTGAGGAGGAAACTATATTCCTTGAAAATGAAAGAAGGTGGACAAATTGTAGACCACTTGGAAGCATTTAATATGTTGGAGGCTCAATTGGTATTTGTTGGTGTTAAGATGGATGAAGAAGAGAAATGCCAGATCTTTCTTTATTCTTTGCCTAATTCATGGGATTCTCTAGTTATGGCTATCAGTGGTATTATGTTGTTTTGAAGTCTGAAGATGTTGTGGGTGACCTACCTGGTGAAGAGATGTGGAGGAAGGTATCCATTAATTCAAAGGAAGCCCTAATTATTCATGGAAGACCTAAGGGAAAAGGAAAGAAGAATGAAAAGCACAATAAGTCCAAATCTAGAGGCAGATTGAAATCTCCTGGAAATTCTAAAGTTATTTGCTAGAATTGCAGTAATTCAAGTCACATCCATAAGGACTGCAAAGAAGAAAAGAAGAAGAAAAATAAGAAGTTCAATTTTGATTCTGAGTCTTAAAAGGATGATGGTGATGCATTCATTATAGCTTTGGCTACTCATGCAGGTAAATATGTGGATACTTCATTGAAATATTTGAGGGTTTCACCTTCAAGGAATGGACATGGATTTTGGGTATGCAAGGGTTCTCTTTCTTCTAAACCAAAATTACCTGTAGAGAAGACTATGTTATGGCACTAGAGACTTGGCCACATTGGAGAAAAGCATCTAAGGACCTTGAAAAATAAAAACCTTGTTGAAGGTTTGAATAATCCTAATCTTGAATTTGATTTTTGTGAGCATTGCATTTATGGAAAACAAAATCACATTCAATTTTACTTGATTATCATAAATCTTATGGTGTTTTGGATCTTATTCATTCTGATGTGTTTGGTCTCGTAGATGTTCCTTCGATTGGAAAATCCACATATTATATTTTATTTATTGATTATTTTAGTAGAAGGACATGGGTATACTTTCTAAAGAGTAAATTTGAAGTTTTTCAGTCGTTTTAAAGAATTTAAAGAAATGGTTGAGTTGCAGACTAGAAAGAAAATTAAACATTTGAGGATTAATAATGGCGGTGATTTTTTCTCTAATTATTTTGATAGATTTTGTAAAGACTATGGCATTAATAGATAGAAGACAACTCTATATTCTCC
This sequence comes from Cryptomeria japonica, assembly GCF_030272615.1. Lineage (NCBI taxonomy): Eukaryota > Viridiplantae > Streptophyta > Pinopsida > Cupressales > Cupressaceae > Cryptomeria > Cryptomeria japonica. The sequence goes on from NC_081412.1 coordinate 27,441,369, forward strand.
ATAGTAGAACGGAGTTGCAGAAAGAATAAATAGGATATTGAGGGAGAAGGCTAGGAGTATGCTAAGTGTTGCTAGTATAGAACAAGATTTTGGGCAAGAGTTGTTGCCACTGCTTGCTACCTAATTAAAAATTTTCCTACATCAACTCTTGTTGATAACCTATGGAAGTGTGGTTAGGTCACAAGCTTTCATTGAGACACCCTAGAGTTTTTGGCTGTGAGGCATATGCACATGTGCAAAAGGAGAAGCAAACATATTTAAAGAGTAATGTTGTGAAATATATCTTCATCGGTTACAATTATGGTGTGAAAGGATATAAGCTTTGGGACCCTATTGCATAAAAGGTAATTCATAGTAGAAGTGATATTTTTAGAGAAATTAAGTCTCCTTCTATTACATTGTAGCCAAAACAGACTAAACAAGAAGATGTGATTCAATTCCTTTCTACACCTAAAAGAATTGAATCAAGACCACTTGATAGGCATGAAGTTGAGGAGAGGTCATCTAGCTATGAATCTTCAAAAGAGGAGAAAGCACCTCCAACTCAGCTTGTTTGAAGGTCTAGAAGACATATTCAACCATCTAAAAGGTATTCACATCATGATTGGAGATGTATTTTTTCTGTGAATACTAATGTGGAGGAACCTAGATCTGTAGAAGAGGCATTAGGTATGAATGATGTAGAATCCTGGAAGATTTCTATTGTTGCCTTCATGATGATTTTTGAATTGGATGAATTTATGTATTGTCATTCATGGCAATATACACACACATATTTTCATATTGTCATAGTCATCTTAGTTAAGTCAAACTGGTACTACTCCTAAGTCTTCATATTGCAAACTAGTATCATATGTATAGAGAAGTCTAACTGGTATGAAGGTATCTAACTGATATATGTTGACAACCGGTATATGCAGTAAAGACAATTGGTTTTGGTCAATTCCACTGACACCAATTTTGAGATACATCGGAGAGAAGAAAGGAGGCGAATGGAGACAATCGGTCTGCGAGCTGGAAGTGGTTAACACTCAATCGGTATCGGTGTTCCAACTGGTTTCACTGATTGTGTGATGAGTTATCACCAGTCATGATGAGTTATCTCTAACTGACATTTTTGGTGATGATTTGTGAAGTGTTATGGAATATTGTCCAGATCACTGAACCTAGAAAATTGTGTTGAGGTTCTTGAGCCGACATGAAATCTAATGTCTATAAAAAGACATTGTGATGAGTTATTTTGATATGTAAGATACAAGTGATGTTATGAGTTAGAGTTTATGCGAATTATTGAAGGAGTTGCAAAGTATGTCGGTGATGCAATATTGAGTGAGCAGAAAAGGATCTATACAAGAAGAATGTGTTATTCCTAGATCATACCACCTATTGTTTTCTAATCACTATAGTAGTTAAATCCCCTAACCAGGTAAGCTCTAACAAGATTCATTGTAGAAATCCTCTAACAAGGTGATTCATTAACTTGGATCTAAATCCTCCACTGAGGTTAGGTATAGCTCCTAACAGGGCTTTGGGATCTTTAATAGGATTCGCTCCTAGCAGAGCACTTTATAGACCTTAACCAGTCAATTACCTATTTCTGCAGATAGTTAACTTGTGAGTCCCATCTCACTGTGGTTTTTCTCATTTGGGTTTTCAATGTATAAACACTTGTTTTATGGTGAATGCTTTACTTGTTATGAATCCTTTTATAACACTTTGGATTGCACGCAAAGTCTTAAGTAAACCGGTTAATTATTTTTACCGATCTGGGTTTAAAGTCTTATTGTTTTTGCTATCACTAATTCAGCCCCCCCCCACTCTCTATGCTTTATAAGTCTATCAATTGGCATCAGATCCTAACTTCCTTAAGGCTTAATCGCTTGGAAGGAAACCCTAAATACAATATGGGGGATATGAGTTATAGAGAGATGTCTAGAGTACTTGATGCAACTAGGGAAGAGATTGAAAATCTTCACAAGTAAAGAGGAGAGGGCTGACTAAGCAATTATTGGAGATCTATGACATCAGCTCTCCAGATGAGGCCAACATTGATGCACTAGATGAAGAAGTGGAGAAATGGAATGGTGAAAAACTTAACCTAAGGAGAGAACTTGAAGCCCTTATAATCCGTATGAGTCAAGAACTTGAAGCAAGGAGGGCAGTTGAAGACCTAATCAAAGAGAAGGATCATGAGGTTTCTAAGATCAAGTATGAGAATGCAGCTTTGCATGAACACTAGCATGGGGAGAAGGAAGAAAAATAAACATTACAGTTAGACCTTGAGATGGCAATGTCTCTTAGAGAGACTCTTACAAAGCATAATGAAGATCTTACCAAAGAGCTTACTGAGGCTAATGGGAAACTTGACAAATTCAACAAGAGCTCCTCTATGTTGGGTGAACAGATCCAATCTCAGAGGATGAAAGGTGACACATCTAGATTAGGATTCAATACATCTAAGAAAGGAGAATCTTCTAGTACCAAGAGCAACATGCATATAGGTAAAACTGCTCCTAAGGCTAAAAATACTACCAGTAAGAAGGCTTACAAACTTGTTTTCTTTATCTATCACAAACCTGAACATACTGCTAATGTTTATAGAAGCGGATCTAATGAGAACATGGGCTATAATGCTGATACTAGATATGTGTCTAGGAGATTTGAAGGTCATTGTTACACATGTAATATGTATGGACATAGATCAGTTGAATGCATATATGGAGCAAAAAATCTATTACCTCACATGAATCCAATACCTATTAGTATCTGGAGAAGGACATTTGACAACCGGAGAAACTTGAACTGGCAAAAACCCTATGTCAACCGGTTCGGTCCCTATGAGATGGAGAAGGTAACAAATGTGATTTGCACAATTTGAAATAACTATGGACATGTGGCTATGAACTGTAGAAGAAGAACTAGGAGAGGTAATGCAGGACCTTGGAGAGCATCTAGAATGACCTTCTATCATTGTAACAAACCGGGACACATTACCAAGTTTTGCATAACTAAGAAGAACCAACCGGTAAATCACTCTGAAGATCAGAAAGGAAAGCAGATGGTCAATGTTGAAGAAACCAGAGAAGAGATAAATAGGATTTAGAAGAACAAAAGTGAGGACAAGCCAGAAGAAGAATCAAACCCTTCACCAAGTGTGGAGAATGCTACACCGGTAAACTGAGCTTTTCAACAAGCCTAACTGGAGCATATTGGTAAATCTACTTCTGGACCCCTTGAAGAGTGTATGGTAAGAGAGTTTTGCATTTTGAGTTGTAATATGAGAATTTTTTATATTATTATCTATCGATTTTCTAAGGATTAGCAACCGATTATATACCTTTTGGTATAGGCAAGTTTGTTAAGTGGTAATTAGGGTTTGTTACCCTATCGATAATGTAATAAATGCAGTGGGTAAGTTAATAAAAGGAAGTTTCACTAAGTTATTTTTTCCCTAATTGTATTCGAAGAAGAATTTGTGAGCACTTGCAGAGCAAAACATAGCATTGTTAGCTGATTGAGAACAGATTTGTGCTACAGATTAAAAAGTTGAATCAGATTTGAAGATAAGGAAAGGCGAATCAGGTGTGCATATGAGAGAGCAATCGGAAACCCTACCAATGCAAAGGGAATAAGGTATTTTTGTTAATCGCTCTCTCGAATCAAGATTATCTAGAATGGCATCATCGTCTACACCAGCAAAGAGTTTTTTTATTACTACTGAAGCTATGAAGTCAACTAGAATGGATAAGATAGAGTCTTATAATGCATTGTCTCAAGTTCCACAAAGTGTTCTGATTAAAGGTGACTTGTCTAGTTACATAGATTGAAAAATTGAGGATCTAGGGTCATTGGCAATCTATTCTCAACTTAAATCTCCATGTGACAAGAGCGGGGAAATCAAACCTGAATATATTAAGGTTTATGAAAAGGGTTTTCATAATGCGGCCTATTTTCTTGAAGATTTTGAGGAAGAACATATCAGGATTATCCTTAGTCATGTACATTGTGGGAACATGTATCTTGATAGATCTCACACCATCACAAAGGAGGCTATTCATGTAGTAACTGGTTTTTGCCAAACCGGTGAAGTACCAAAATTGAGGACAATCTCAAAGGAGACTATTATTGCATTGACAAAAACCACTAATGATGGTCGTGCTATATCGGTCAATAACATTGCAGATCCAAGAGTCAGGTTTGCAACAATGGTTATTGGCTACCGGATATTCCATTCTAGCAGGATGAACAGTGTACCATTTGTTGTTGTGCATGCCGCCTACAGGATGATGATAGAGGATGCAGATTATGATTTGTGTGAGGCAATGAGAATTCAATTGGTGTTGAACTTAGAATCAATTAAGAAGGACAATAGTCAAAAGTTTAAATATGGACAGCTATTGATTGGTCTATTCTTCTACTTTCAAAATTTATTCTAGGAATTGGTGACATGCAATGGTCTAAGGACATATTGTTTATTGAACCAAGTGTGGATATTCAACCGCCATCAAAAAAATAACACAAAGTTGAAAATCAACTACCACTGGTCTCTACAGCCACACAGGAGAAACAAATAGAGACAGAGAAAGATAAACTAGAGGAAACGGATGAAGAGAAGAAGACTAAAGTGAAAAAGGATGAAGAGGAGAAAGCAAAGAAGGAGAAAATAATAGTTGATGATGGTGATGACTCAATCAACATACAAGGTCCAATTGATCTGGACAAATTGAGTGCATCTGAACTGATGGAGATTGCTACCGTTATGCAATCCAGGGCTCAAAAGAAAAGGTTGAAAGAGCAGAGAAAAGAAACAGAAACTATTTAAACTGTTGTTGACATTCCTGTCAGGTCTCCTACCAGAGACTGACACTGGTAATTTGTCTACCCCTATTACCAAGCTTGGACAGTTGGTTGTTGATGCTACTGACCAACTGAAATCACTTGAAGAGGCAACACATGCCTTAGCTGAAAAAGGTTACATGAAGAAGAGGGGAGAGCAACTAATGTTAGATATTGATAAAGGCAAAATTGTTTTATTAGTGAATAAAGATCTTTTGAGAACTGCTATTGAAAGTGGAGGTAAAATTTTGGCTAATATATGTAAAGTTTCATTTTTCTATTCTAATTTGAAGAAAAGGCGAGAAGATACAGAAAAGGAACTGGAGAGGATAAGTAATGCTTATATACCAGTACAAGATTCGGCTTTAGATTTTAGCAAATCGGTTGATGCATGGCAACATATGTTAGATGTTTATGATTTTGAATAGGTTAAGTGAATCAGATCCTTGAAAGAACTGAAGAACCAGTTGATTCCAAAAGTTGAAATCCTACAGAGGGCATACAAGGATTCAAAAGAGGTTTTGGCTACCCGGAGATGAGCATGGTGGATGCAATGGAAGAATTTTGTGCACAAATTATGACAAATGTTGAGATCTGTAGTACCCCTCCTCGATTGAACTTATTAGACTCATATTTTTCTATTGTTTACTTTCAGTGGATACATTGCCATTATGTGTTATTCAAACTTATATGACATTATTTCATGCTTTATCTGGATATGAGATGCCAACTTTATTTACAATACTTCAGTACTTGTGATTTGTGGTATTTATGGATTATTGTTATGTACTGACACTTCACTTTATCTATGCAATGTGTAATTATATGTTGTGTGTCTACGAGTGTATTGGATGCGAGGGGATGATTTTCCTTCACTCACTCCGATGAGACAGGAAACGTCATGATTCTCCTTTGTCGGTGTGCGTGTCATTTTTTCTATATTTGTATATATGCATATGTGGTTCGATGATGCAGGTCATTGTAGGTACAAGTATCGGGTAGGTATGGGGTATTGTCTCCACCTGGCTTCACAGTTCTAAGCGTGCCTTATTTGTCCGATGGGAGTGGAGGAGATAGTGGTTGACCATAATTGCACCTCAGTTACACTCTTGTGAGTGTCGTCAAACGGTCGTCCCTTTTGGTTTTGTTCAACCATCGAGTCAGTTTGTTTGACTTTTTTAGAGTCTTTGTTTGGGTCTTCTCGGTTCGTGTGCCCTAGTAGATTGGATTAATTAATTTAGTTTATGGCATCACTTTATAGTTAGCATATTTAATTTATGAATTATAATGCTTTAGTGATTATGAATTTAATTAATTAAGTGAAGTGATTAAATTTAGTTGCAAATTGCATTATATTAGAAATAAAAATTTATTTAAATTTAGTAGAAAATAAATTAATTGCATTTATTGTTCTCTAGATTTTTTAAAAATAAAATTTCCTTCCTTTATTAGTTTGCAAATTGCATGATTTTAGAAATATAATTTTATTTAAACCTTAGTGGGAAAATAAATAAAAATTAAATGCATTTATTGTTCTCTAGATTTCGAAAATAAATTAGAAATAAATAAAATCAAGTAGATTTACTTTCCTTAAATATTTGTTTTAAAAAGTTAATTAAATGGGAATGAGAAAAGAAAATAAAGGAAGGAAAGTAATGATTTTTTGGAAATTGCAATTTCATTTGTTTTTTTTTTTGTGGAAATTGAAAATAAAATAAAATCCTTTTAGTTTTTAAAATGGAATATTATATTTTGGAGAGGAAAATAATTTCAACCTAAAAAAAGGTTTAGGTTAAATATATTTTTAAAAATTATTTGTGGGGGTTCACGGGAAGGAGGCAGTAGTTTGTAGGAAGAAATTTCAAAAAATTTTGGATGCATGTTGGAGAAGTAAGGATCTGGAAGGAAGGATTGGCGTGGATATCTGATTGCAGGAGCTCTTCCTCAAGATCTTCTAGGAAAGCTTCCAAGGTTGAATAGCTTCTACCTGGTTATTTATTTATAATATTAGCTCAATATTTTTCCTTTCTCTGTAGTTTCTGGTGTGTATTGTAAAAAAAAAAAAAAATCTGGTTGAGTTGTGATTTTGGTTATGATTAAATGTTTTTTTTATTATTTCCTTCCTGTGTCACTATCTAGCTTGATATTGTGAAATTGTAGGAGGTTATGCTGGCAAAATTTTGCCAAGTTTACCCTCCTTTGATTCAAATAAATTCTTCCTGTGTGTGTGATTGTGTTCTTCCTGTTTGTGAAAAGAAAAAAAGGAAAGGATTTAGAAATCTAGGTTAAAATTTATTTCTTATGGTTTGTGTAAGAAGTTTTTTTTTCCCTTTTAAAGAAAGTTGGGTTTTTATCAATCACGTTTCTGTCTTAGAGTTTTGAATCTTTCGGCAAGATTTATTTGCCAGTAAATGTTATGGAAGAAATTTAAGTAAATTTAATAAAAATAAAATAAAACTTTATTCTTTTTGTGTTTTGTTTATAGTCTGTTGTCTCAGAGTGTAGGGAGAGAGATTTTTTTATCTCTGTTTTTTATAGGAAAAAAAAAATTAAATTGAAAACAAATATAAAAAAAATAATTTAATGGGGGAGCCGGCAGCCTGCTACCCCACGCTAGCAGTGCTACCCCAAGGTAGCACCTGCTACCGTATGGTAGCAGTGCTACCGTAAAGTAGCACTTGCTATCGTATGGTAGTAGACTACCCTGTGGTTAGCCAGGGGCTACCGTAAACTTTTAAAAAAATGCCTTCCTTGCAAATTTTTATTTCATTTTTAATATATATATATATATATATATATATAGTTTTTCTCTTTAGCTTAATATGTTATTTTGGAGTATTATTATTTATTTTATTGGAAAATTAAATCTTCATTTTATAATATATATTTTAATTATGATATAATTATATGGTTTATATTCGAATAATATATACTCATGTAATTATATTATATTATTATATATAATTTTAATTTGGAATTTAATTTATGTTATGAAAATCATTTAATTGGGGGTATTTGTAAATCATTCTTGAACATAAGATTAGGGGGTTAATTTTAATGTGATTTGATATAGCCTTTTTGGACAAATGACAACATTGAATTTCTTTTATTAATATAGTTGTATTTTCTTTTTCTCTGGAATATCTTTAATTGCAAGTATTTTATGCTTTTGACTGTTTAAAGAAAAGATTGTCTGTATTAGGATCTTAGTGTAAATGGTATTTGTAGTCAAAGCTTAATTTCATTGCAATTCTGGTTGAGTTGTCGTTATGTCGTATAATGGTTATACCCCTTGGTCAGGTGTTGTTGTGTAGACCTATTGATGTGAGCCATTGTGTGTTTTATTCCAAACGGTCAATCCTGGGTTTATGATTTGTGTATCCTTCACCTGTAGTTTGTCAGGATTAGATATGGCTGTCAGTTTTCACCATAGAGTTCTTGTAGAGAGACCATTCATGTTAGTGTCCTATGAGAGAGAGTGGATTTTGGGCGGGGGCCGCACCCAAAGAGGATGGCAGGATAACCCCTCGAAAGTCAATTAAGAAGTGATAACCTAATAATTGATTAGGGGGTGGGTAGCTAAAATATTTAATTAAGATAATGTGACTCGCACATGGTTGAGTGCTTGTATAGGCTCAGGATGGGGTGAGAAGGTTTGGAATGACAAACCTACCACCTTGTCTTCACGAAGGGATTGGTAGGGTCCGCATGATGCTTAGATGGATCTGGGGGTTCGGGAGAGGTTACCAAGATAACCCAGGATGGGGGTCGGAACCTATGGAGACCTACCTAGGGTAACCACCTTAAGTCATGTGATGACACTCTCTCCTTAGGGTCACTAGTGTTTGTGAGTTGAGTCACATGGGTTTTGCGGAGTTATGTTATACTATTGTACTTGTCTTGTTTTGCTTGCTTGAGTGTCTTCTTCTATCTCCCAGCACGGTGGGGTGGTTCCACTTTGGGATCACATGGTCGGGTGGTAGTGCCACTTCCCATCGGATATCTTGTTCATACCTTCATGCAAGGATTGGCTTCACTAGTGTTTCTTGGTTCGCGACTCTTGTATCAGCTCATGTTCGAGATTATTGTATATTTGAGACCATGTGGTCATTGTATCAGTAAACTATGTAATTCTTGGCATTGTAACCTATGTATTCATTTGTATTATTGGAAGCCATGTAATTATTGAATATTGTAATCTTAATTTAATGGAATGTATGTTATTTCAGCTATCTTTCTTCTTATTTGTAAATGAATCATTGAAATAAAGATATTGTAACACTTTAAATCTTTCAATATAGAATTCAATTTTATAAGAATGGTTTTATTAATTGCAATTGAATTTCCTAATTAGATGGATAATTGGATTAACCTTTTGTAGTTGTTTAGTTTCGAAGTAATCTTCGTTGGTAACCCTTTAGGATGTCATTGTTAGACTTCCACTTGTATAATTAAACGTGCAATGTTATAATTAATGCACTTAATCTTTAAAAAAATAAATTATTTCACCTTTTAGTTGCCTAGATGTGTTGTTTCCCTATAGGGTTCCTGGCGGGGCATTACAAGATCACTGAAACATTGTTATAAACATGGGATAATGATCCTGCACAGATGAAGATTCATTTCAGTGACATTTTCTTAAGAATTGCATTGTACACACCTTAAAAAACTCTTATATTTATATCTATGTACTTTTTGATGCAAATTTTGATGTAATATATATGTATTTTACTTTTCAATTTGGCATTGTTGTCAAAGGGGGGGTAGAAATATGTATGTAATGTGAAAATTTTGTATGTACTGTTAACAGGGAGTCTATTCATTTTTGTAAGCACACTTAGTTGACAATCTGACAAAAAATTTCTAAGTGTTGTCATCAATGCCAAAGGGGTATTTTGTTGGCTTGATGATGATTTTTGTATTGGATGACTTTATGTATTGTCATTGATGGCACATATACACACACACATATGTTCATATTATCATAGTCATCTTAGTTAATTCAAACTGGTACTACTCCTAAGTCTTCATATTGCAAACCGGTATCATATGTATAGAGAAGTCTAACCGGTATGAAGGTGTCTAACTGGTATATGTTGACAACCGGTATATGCAGTAAAGACAATTGGTTTTGGTCAATTCCATTGACACCAGTTTCAAGATACAACGAAGAGAAGCAAGGAGGAGAATGGAGACAATCGGTCTGCGAGTTGGAAGCGGTTAACAGTCAACCGGTATCGGTGTTCCAACTGGTTTCACTGATTGTGTGATGATTTATCATCGGTCGTGATGAGTTATCTCTAACCGACATTTTTGGCGATGATTTTTGATGTGCTGTGGAAGATTGTCCAGATTCACCGAACCTAGGAAATTGTGTTGAAGTTCTTGAGCCAACATGAAATTTAATGTCTATAAAAATACATTGTGATGAGTTATTTTGATATGTAAGATGCAAGTGACGTTAAGAGTTAGAGTTGATGCGAATTATTGAAGGAGTTGTATAGTATGTCGGTGATGCAGTATTGAGTGAGCAAAAAAGGATCTATACAAGAAGAATGTGTTATTCCTAGATCATACCACATATTGTTTTCTAATCACTACAATAGTTCAATCCCCTAACCAGGTAAGCTCTAACAAGCTTCACTGTAGAAATCCTCTAACAAGGTGATTCATTAACTTGGATCTAAATCCTCCACTGAGGTTACCTTTAACCAGGTATATCTCCTAACAAGGCTTTGAGATCTTTAACAGGATTCGCTCCTAACAGAGCACTTTGTAGACCTTAACCGATCAGTTACCAATTTTTGTAGATACTTAGCTTGTGAGTCCCATCTCACCATATTTTTTCCTAGTTGGGTTTTCCACATATAAACACTTGTGTTATGGTGAATGTTTTACTTATTGTGAATGTTTTTATAACACTTTGGATTGCACACAAAGTCTTAAGTAAACTAGTTAATTATTTTTACCGGTCTGGGTTTAAAGTGTTATTATTTTTGCTATCACTAATTCACCCCCCCCCCTCTCAGTGCTTTATAAGTATATCATCTATGGAGGAAGACATGACAGCTTTGAAAAAGAATGATACATGGGATCTTGTACCATTTCTTGAAGGACGTAAGGTTGTTGGTTGTAAATGGGTGTTCAAGAAAAAGATTGGTTTAGATGGAAGCATTGAGAAGTATAAAGCGAGTTTGGTTGCAAAAGGCTACTCTCAAGTTGAGGGTTGATTATGGTGAGATATTTTCTCTTGTTGCAAAATGACATCCATTAGATTTTTTCTTTCTATTGTTCATGCTTATGATTTAGAGGTTGAGAAAATGATTGTGAAAACTGATTTCCTTCATGGTAATTTGAAGGAGGATATTTATATGACACGGCCAGAGAACTATGTGGTGAAAGGTAAAAGTAATTTAGTCTGTAAATTGAAGGAGTCTTTGTATGACCTCAAACAAAGTCCTAGGATGTGGTACCAAAAATTTGACATATGTGTTGAGTTTGGGATTTGAGCATTCTAAATTAGATCATTGTGTTTATTATAATGATGATGGTGATCATTTCCTATACATTGCAGTATATGTTGATATGTTATTCATTGGTAAAGGGAAAGGTATGATTTCAAAACTAAAGTCTTAGCTTGCTACAAAATTTGAAATGAAAGATCTTGGTGTAGAAAAAAATATTTTTGGGATGAAAATTAGAAGAGATAAAGTAAACAGAAAGCTATGGCTAGGCCAAAGCAAATATGTGAATTCAATTTTATAGAGGTTAAACATGCAAGATTGTAGACCATTGTGTGTTCCTTTTACCATTGGAACAAACCTATCTATTTCAAATTGTCTTACATCTCCATTAGACATGAGAAGAGTGTCATACCAGAGTACAATTGGAAGTTTGATGCATGCTATAGTCTGTACTAGACCATACATTGCCCAAGTAGTGGGAGTTCTTTCCAGATATATGTCTATTTTTGGTAGAGTTCACTGGGATGTAGTCAAAAGAGTCTTCAGATATTTGAAGGGTACCTTAGAGTATTCTTTGTGTAATCATGGTAATTTGGTTGGAGATATGATTTCCCTTGATATTCATGGTTATGTGGATTCAAAATAGGTAGGTGATATTGATAGCAGAAGATCCACCAGTGCTTATGTGTTTACTTTACTTGGTGGTGTAATTAGTTGGATGAGTAAGTGACAAATTGTGGTTGTCCATGATAGAAGCAGCGTATATGACAGTTATTCATACTTGTAAAGAAGCCATTTGGCTTAACAGACTGTGTTCAAATATTGGAATAAAAAAAGGGTGTAGTGGTAGTTTATTGTGACAGTCACAGTGCAATATGCCTAGCTAAGAACCTGACATTTCATGCTCAGACCAAACAAATTGATGTTCGATATCAATTTGTCAAAGATATGGTCGAAGATGGTATGGTGATGCTAGTTAAGGTAGATAATTTGATGAATGTTGCAGATTCTTTAACTAAGGTTGTGAGCACAAAGAAGTTCAAATGGTGTTCAGAGTCTATGAGCCTCATAGCCCCTAGCAATTAAATTATTGTGTTGATACTCCCTTTTCTCTTGCAAGGTGTTCGAAAAGTGGGAGTGTAATGTGGTGAAAAGTGATGAGGGAAGATCAAGTGGAAATCTTTACTCCCCTCAGGAAAGGGATGAAATTTTCACAAAGGATTCCCTTCAAATTTTCACGCATATTACATTAAAAGAGGGGTTGAATTCACTAGATTCAATCCCAGTGGAAATAGATTGAATGGTAAGTGAATTGTAGGGAATTTGGAATGTATTAGGAAAATAAATTAGCCCTCTTTTAAAATAGACAAGTTGAATTAAGGAAATTGAGACTAAATGTAGAGATGACAAAGAAGCAATTATATCTTGAGATAGAAATGCAGGATGAAGTTGTGCACCTGGAATTAGCAATAAAATGTCGAGATGAAGCTTCCCTACAAATTTGATCAAAATTTGTCAAGACCGGGTTGAAGATGCACCTGGTCCTCTGAAAAACCCGCATATCAAAAAAGATTTTTTTGTCTCTGAAAATGAAGCCTAAATCTGCAATTACAGTTGTGCACCTGCACCCTACACACATAAAAGAGAGGAAAATGTTGTTGGGATTGGGGGTTTGCCTTTAGGTCAAACCCCATTTTGGAATTAACAAAGTGAATGCAAAAAATGTTGCAAGTAAATGACAAGAAATGTCTGAAGTAAAATCCACCTCAAGAAGGGGATGTAATTGAAATGTTGATGAAATTGCTTGAAAGGATATGTGGAATAGGATGTCTTGAATGTTGATAGAGATGTCCTCTTCAATGGTTGAATCCTCTACTTGAATACAACATCTAGCCTTGAAAGGAGACTTGAAATGCTCAATGGATGCTTGAATGTTTGCTTGCACTTTATGATCAACTTGTTGTTGCTTATCGTTGCTTTGCTCATGAACTTAATTTTCTCTTATGCAAATAGGAGGGGAAAATGCTCCTTATATACTTTCCAATTAGGGGTATTTAGCTAATTTTCCATCTTAGGCAGACATAGGAAAAAAAATTCCCGCTCATAATTGACAAGGCCAATGCAAAATTTGATCAAGGGAGGCCCAAAATAGGGCTAGGACAAGGGCACCACGCCCATGTCCTAGGAGGAAAGAGGCACCATACCCCTATCCTAGGGGGGATGCCCCTGTCCTGCCCTAATTTAGGACATGCGGTGACAATAGGCAGTGTGGGGCGGTGGAAAATGCAAATTTCTGATGTTTTGAGCATGTCACGGGTCTCCAATCAAGCTTAGGGATTCGTCCTCCAATGCAAAGACCCAAATGTGCTCGAAAATTGTAAGGGTCACAATTTTATGAGGCTACATTTAGCCCCCACTTTAGTGGGAGTATAAGCGTATGCTAATACTACCGGTAAAGTACAAGGAAACAAGATTGAAAGACTTTCACCACGTCAAGGAGGCAAGATACACCAAGCCCCCAATGGACTAAAGATCTTACAACTTCGATTGAAAAAATAAAACGGAAGATCAAGAGGGAGAACCATGACTCCAAGTAGTAAGGTTCCCCTCACTATGAGTCATGAAAAGCAAGGATACCAAAAATTACAAAGAAAAGCCAAGTTCACTAAGTAACTCCAAGTATCAAGAAGGAAAATATGAGTGGAGTGTATTCCCCCACATTAAAGTGATTGTGCATGCCTTATCGAGAGTGATTTCTTTAAGGTAGGATACACCTAAGAGAGAGAAAGAGAGGGAGCACGTTATCGGAAGGGTTTATCCCCCAATTGAGGAATGAACCCAAGGATAATGAACACAAAGCATGAGGTGGCTTCGCTTTCCTTGGGACCAGTATGATGTATGATAACTCATGTATATCATGTATATATATGCATAGAATAGTCCTCATCCCACAAAGAAAGGAAACCACCTTGGAAGAAAGGGAACACATGTGTCTTTTGAGTCAACATGAAAGAGACAAAGAGATCTCAATGCTTTACATCTTCCTCAAGTAGACATCACTAGGGACAACAAATAGAAGAGTAGGGATACACATAGAAGAATGGTCACAAAAGAGAAAGAAAGGAGAGAGGTAGAAGATCTACAGTGCTAATGTAACTAGTTTTAGCATGACATCCACCTCCCGATCTTGCTAATCACTATTTCAGGAAGGTGAGAAACACGCCAGAGGAATGACATCGAGCACAATAGATGGATCTATCATAAGATCCAAACAAGGACTATGATCATGTGCTAAGTCACTTTGTTCATTTATAGGAGCTAGGATTAAGGCTTGTGAAAATTCTGCAAATAAATGTTTGTCAACATCAACATATTCATATTCACTATCAAAAGCATTAGGAGTTGTATTTCCATCATGAATAACATTTTCACCTATTTATTCATCAAGATTTATAGAAAGAGGAGCTCTAACATGAATAGAAGTAAAACCATCACATGTTTTTTGCAACTTATGATTTGAAGACTTAGGTTCAACATCTTGCTTAGGAGAAAATTGAATTATGTCAACTGTTGGTGTTTTGGGAGATTTAATAGTTTGAGAAATAGCTTCACGAGCTCTAGCATTACATTTTCGTTGGTGTTCTCTTGCATAATGATTATGTCGAGTCTTAGTGGAAGGCTGAGAAGAAGGAGGAATAATTGTTGAAGGAATAATATCCTCATCTTTTGTAGTTGGATGATTAGGCTGAGATCTTTTAGATTGGACAAGAGGAGAGGTGAGTCTCTTCTCTTTATAAGAGTAAGGAGGCAAAATTGCACCATATAAAGGAGGAATGTTTGGTGTAGGAAGGAGACCAGGTCCATCATAAGGAGGAGGTATAGGTCTAACCTTAGGAGGGATATTTTTGTTCTTCATAGGAGAAGTCATAGTTTCATCCATAGGAATAGGGTGGGAATCTTCCTTAGGAGGAAGATTACTTCTGTCTATTAGGGGAAGAACTTCATCTTCAAGACTGATGGGAATATCAAGTTTTGGAGTTCTAGGTTGGCTTAAGGATAAAATCGTATCTTTCTTCCATTTTTTATAAGATTGAAAGAGAGCATCACTTCTTGGTTGAAGAGATTGAAATTGTTGAGGCCAAAAGTAATCAATAGGAACACCTAGGCTTATTTTGATTGGTCGAAATAAGCTATGGTTAATAGTTATAATTTCTCTATTATGGGGAAATTTCAAACACTTATGGATTGGAGAAGCAATAGCCTTCATGGAAGATAGCCAAGGGTAGCCTAACTTCATGCGAAATTGTTCAAATGAAGGAATGATAATAAAATTGACATCTATAGATTTAGTATGAACCTCAATAGGAAGTGTGATAGAACCAATAGTGGGACAAGAAAATCCATCAAATAACTTGACAACCACATTAGTATAATCATATATTGGTTGATGAAAGTGTAAAGTATAAAGATATTCTTCAGTGATGACATTAACAATGCAAGAGCGATCAATAAGCACACCACAACAAGGTTTGCCTTGGATCTTTGCAACTATGTATAAAGGGCCATTAGGTGCTCTAATGGTCTCACTAGGGTCAAATGTGATACATGGATCCTTAGGTTTTTCTTGCTTCTCTACCATATTAACCAAATTTGGAGCCGTGGTAGTGAGATCAGAGGGAGAGAAAGAGGTATGTTCAGTCTCAATCACGTTAGAGGTATGAGAGGGTAAAGGATTACTGAAAATCTTAAGATTTTGATTAGGAGGAGCTACTGATTTGTTTCCCTTATCATTTGCACCTGCCACATATATAGTATTATTATCAATCAAATCTTGAATCTTACTTTTTAATGCAAAAAATTTCTCAGTATCATGACCAGACTGATGATGAAATTGACAAAAAGATTATTATCAAAGTGAGGTGAGATTGCCTTAGAAGGATCAACTAGTTTTATTGGAGGAAGTTTGATAACATTTCTTTGTAACAAATGAGACATGATGCTATACAAAGATTCATTCAAAGGAGTAAAGTGTCTTTCTCTTTTGAAAATTTTAGAAATGGGATGCATACCTATTGTAGCATTCACATTGTTGTTGTTGATGTCATTGAATTTGATGAAGCCTTTGTTCGGTTTGAACTTTGCAAATGGTTGTTGAACTCTCTCACCCTTATCACTCAGAGCCATAGGAGTAGATTGCTCCAGTTGACTCACAATCAATTGATAATTGTGAAGTGTTGCACACAACTGCAGAAAGGAAGTAAACAAACCAAACCCTCTTCCATAAAACATTGGAATATGAACCACAAGGGGTATTATGCTTGAATAAATCTACTCAAAGAGAGTCAAGAAACTTGAGCTCTATTCCTTTGTTGCATTAAATGATCAAATAAAATAGTAAAACAAAATGATAAAACATGCACAAAAAGATACAAACATGTACAAAAATGAAACTAGTATATAGAGGAGCACCAGTGACAAAATTTTGAGCCTGAAACAATTAGACTATGGAGATAGGCACATTAGTCCAATAGGTGTCTGAGTGTCATAAAGTGCCTAGATTTGTTATCAGAAGACTTGGAACTACAAATCCTTGCAATTTTAGGTTAAATTGTCAATACTACGGTGCTAGGAATCCTAATCTAGGCTTTTTCTCTTGAATTTTATCTAGTAATCTTTGTCTCAGTTGTCTCATTCTTCTTTTACCTACAAACTAGGGTTGAATCTTGTATCTTCACTACACAAGCATAAAAGTAGGGAAAACTAGTTGTGGCTATATAGGGTCTTTCCTTAATCAAACCCCCATTTTGGTGTTTCCACCTCCATGGATAGCCAAGTTGGATCTAAGATACAAGTGTGCACTATGAACCTTAAGTGTGTCTAAGATTGTTGCAAGCAAATAGAATGCATAAATATAAAAAAGAGCCCTACTCAAGTATGTTAGAGTAAACTCTAGATGAGACAATCAAAAGGTGATGTATAAATGAAATCAAGAATGCATGAATCTGATGAGGGCACAACCCGAGAAACATAAAAACACAACAATTTGTAATAAAAGACACATAAGATTATATTTATTATTATCTGTAAATATGCGATTACAAACATGCAAATACATTCTAGAGGAAATAAACCTCACAGGCTGCAATACACAGCTTACATAGTTTTTTGGAAAACCCTTACCAAGCAATTTCCCAACCCAAAACCTCACATACAACAACTCCAATAACTCACTCCCCAGTTTCTACATATGAATCTTAAATAGACTTTCATCTATTTTGGAGCTGAAATTACAATTTGGAATTTACCAATTGGCAGACAAATTCCAAAATGTGAAATTGGAATTATGAAAATACAGCCAGATTCGAAAATTGAAACTTTTTGAAATTTGTCCAGCTTCCGACAACCATAACTTTTGATTCGGGAATCGGATTAACGAACCATTTGAAGTGTCAAAAATCTCTTTGAGCAAAGAATATGCTAAGAATATTCTCTACTGATTCCCACTATTTTCAGGCCTGTTCAACACCATTTAATGCCTCAAATCTGACTTGAAAGAAAAAAAAAAATTTGGGAAATCGAAACTTTAATAACTTTCAAACTATTAATTCTTTTGACTTGATTCTTTTGCCAATGTGCTTATTTTTCCTTCCTTAATCTTCTTATAAATTTTGGGCTCCATCTGCCTTCAAATAAAAACCTACTATTTTGGGTAGTTGGCAAGAAAAAGCAGCTTGACAATTCTAAAAGTTGGAATCACTTATTTGCCCAAATGGGTATCCAGAACTACTAAAACATTAAATTAAACATAAACAAAAAGAATTTTTTTGGGTGATGCAGGATTGCCCATACACCACCAGATGCTCCTGCATCAGAATCACATAAATGACAATGAATTAAGGATAAATATCAAATCTAAAGCTAAAACTCAAAAACACAAGATCAAAATCAAATCATACCAAACCTTTAAGGAGAGGTACAAGATAATCATCAATTTGTAATTCCCTATCATCCTCCAGCATTACTTGAAGCTTTCATCATGATGAATAATAAGTGATGAAGACTTGATGAAGATTTGTTGATTATCTTTCGATTTTTCAGACCTGTAGACTCAAATTTTGATAGAGTTTCCCTTGCACAAAGACTGTATATCCAAATGAGGATTATATATGAGTTACAAGGTTGAAATTGATAATAATCCAACATAAAATTGTCCTAATAAAAAATCAAGGCCAAATTCTAGAATTTCAAGGTTAACACTTCAAATATGTTAGAGATTTTGTTGGGACTATGAAGCTAATTGGCATGGACCCTCCAAACTAGGCTCTAGAAAAGTAGGATGCAAAATTTTAGGGCTCTGATATTAGATTTAGTCCTAATTTTTTAATTTGAGAATGATTAAATGTGAAATACGATATTTGACTTTTGAAATAGGATATGACTCATCTTCTTGAGTTGAGGGTTAAATTCAAGGCTAGAAGTGGTCCTAAAAATATCATGGGGAGTGGAAACTAAAGATAGTGTTAAGTAGAGTGTAAAATTGGTCTCACAATATAATGAGTATAATTTACAACACTAGAGAGTGATGGAAGGTAAAATGCTAGGCTGTATTTTTTTCCCAAATAAGTGATCAAAATTGATCCTAAGATGGTTGGGGTAATTGATAAGATTCCCTAGCCAAAGACTATAAAATGAATATAGTAATTTTTTGAATATATCAACTTTGTTTGGAGGTTTTTTATAGACATTATTGAAAAGACAAAAGCAATATAAAAATGCTAAAGAGTTAGACCATTTCATGGGATGGTGATTCAATAAAATAATTTTAGTTCATTAAAGGGGTTATTAAGAAGGCCTTAGTATTGGCCTCACTTTATTTCTTAGAACCATTTTAGTTATTTTTATTTGCTTCTTTCTAGGTAGTAGTACTAGGGTTTTCACAAAAGTATTAAGATAGGATTGAATAACCCATCTCTTTTTTTAGTATGTGTCTCTAGATGGCAAAGTTGGTAAGCTCATTCCTTAGTAAATGTAAGAAATTATAGATGCTATTTAATTGGTAAAAAAATAGTTACATATGTACCACATGTTTCAATGAAGGATATATTTACTGAACAAGACGTCACTAGTAAAAGGTGTAGATGGATCAAAAAGATCTAAGAATTCAATATTGAGATACAATTAATCAAATTGGTTAAAAGACAAGGTCTAGCCAAATTGATGGCTATATAAAATCTTGATACCACTGAGATCAAATCAAGTGGAGATGGAACAATGCTAAGTATGGTAAAAATTATAGACTTTACCTTGGTATAAAGATATATTGTATTACATATACCATCTAAACCATCTAGGTGAAATAACAAGAAATTATAAAAGTAATTTAAAATATAGGAAATAAAGTATCCTCTAATGGATGATAAATTGTTGTAGAGAAGCAAAGATGTTACAATATTGAGATGTGTGAATGAGGAGGAGGTATGTATAGTTGTATAGGTTGTGAAAATTATTATGAAAAAAGGCTCACTAAATTCTCAAAGTAGGTCATTGATGACCACCATTATTTGTTAATGTCCATGAGATTGTTAAAAAATGAGATGCATGTCAGTAGTTTTCTTAAAAGTTGAATAGATATAGAGACTTACTTTTAAGGCTTTTAGTAGTGGAAGCCCCTTTTTAGTAATGGGGTGTTAGGTCATTGATGACCACCATTATTTGTTAATGTCCATGAGATTGTTAAAAAATGAGATGCATGTCAATAGTTTTCTTAAAAGTTGAATAGATATAGAGACTTACTTTTAAGGCTTTTAGTAGTGGAAGCCCCTTTTTAGTAATGGGGTGTTGATTTCATTGGTAAAATAACTAAGAATTTTAGTGGAGGTTTTAAATGGATCCTTACAGCTGTAAACTATTTGACAAAGAGGGTGGAAGCAATTCCAACTAAAAGAGCTACAAGTAGATGTGTAATTTATTTCATCCTTAACCATATTATAAATAATTTTGGTCTCTAAAAAGATGTAAGACATAATGTTATGTGCATCAAGTCAATCAAATTCATTTAGATCTTTTTTTCTAAGAAGGAATGAATTCATCTCAACCATCCCCATATCACCCATAGGGGAATGAAAAAGTTAAGTCAAGAAATAAAAATTTAATTAAGATCATCAAGAAACTACTTAGCCAAAACAAAAGGGCATGAGATTTGAAATTAAGGCTTGGTGTACAAGTTGATAGGGTAACACCAAAGAAATCAACTTTTGAGCTGGTATATGAAATAGTTGTGGTATACCTATAAATAAGTTATTATTAGTATGCAATTATATTTAGTAATTTGATGAGGAATGTAATAATGGTATGAAATAGAATAAATCACTTAATTGATCTTCATGAGAGTAGATGAAAATCTCAGCAGTGAATGACAAGAAAAATAAGTTAAGTATTTGTTTGATGAAAGGACCAATGCCAAAAAAATTGAATTAGGAGATTTGGTCAAGTATGGAACACTAAAGTGCAAGAAAAAGGAAAGCATGGAAAGTCTGACTCATTATCTCTCAGTTCTTATAGTATTAAAAATTAGAGCTTCAATGGAGAATACCAACATTTTTCTCTATGCATTGTTTTCTAACCCTTACCTCTATTTTGTGTAGCAGTGTCCTTTTTAACTCATGATTCACAACTAATTCCTAATACATCAGTAAAATTTTGGGCATTATAGTGGTACTAGACCTACAATCTATTATCAACACCCCATGTTCACTTACTAATTTCCCACAATTAACCATTCTTCATTCATCAATTAATTAATATTTATTTCCTCTTTATCCCACTGAAGTTAATTAATTTAATTAATTATTCACATCTTCCTAGTTTTTGCCAATTAATTCTCCTTATATTTCCTCCAATTTAATATTCCACACACACTCACTAGTAGACAAATTCTTAATTCTTCCAACTAATCAATCAATTAATAATTTCTTAGATAGCTAATTAAAAGTAACAATCTAGGTACCGAGCAAAAAAAAAAGTAACAATCTAGGCTCTTTAACAGTTGTTTCAATTTTAAATTCCTCTCCAGTAGACAAAAGATATTGAATTTTTGATCTCCACCATCCACTTAAAAAAATAAATAAAAATCTTCAATCTCCAATTTCTCACACATGTGAGAGGAGACACGTGTCAGGTCTCTCCTCTTCCCTATAAGATCACTTTCTCTCACCTCATTTCACCTTGCTCCATCTTGGCACAATTGTCCAAAGACTAAAGACCTTTTTCATGTAATCAATCTTGACCCTTGATCCATCTTGGCACAATTGTCCAAAGACTAAAGACCATTTTCATGTAATCAATCTTGACCCTCGATCCATCTTCTAATATTAGCTATCCATTCCATTTTGGAAATTCTTTTTAAGAGTGTCTTACCCTCATCATTTCTAATTCAATCAATCATATAATATCCTTGTTCCATCAAAATTAGGAACTCTTAGGCAAATAACGTCCATAAATAGCCATTATTTTACATCCTTGGAGATAGCCAAAGAATCAATGGAATTATTATAAGGATCGCCATAATATAAAATTAATCATAAATCATAAAATACACAAAATTAAACATATATTAATGTCACGGGTTCAAATATACAAGATCAGGGATATGATTTGACATATGTCTAGATACATAAACCAAGATTCGGGAGATCATAAGGAAACATATACCCTCTCAATAGGACGCAATGTCAAATACAAGAAGATTAAAACATGAAGACCACCCTAACAAGAACTCCTAGCATATGTCTCCCTCGAGCACACCGCAAGTGAGAACATTGTCAAAGTGTGTTTTCACCATACCACGAAGTAATTATAGTTCCCCAAAATCTTTCATGACACAAAAGATACCCAACTCGACACAAGGAAGACTAGCAATGTGATACTTGCAAGAGTAATGGAATTTGTGGAGCATGATATATCCACATTCTAACACTAATCGAACAATATCATGAGCACACAAAATGCATATATAACATGTGTATGAAGACAAAAGCAATTTAACCTTTTCTTATCTAAGGTCATGTCAAAATCTCAATCCCATCTCAAACACAAGGAAAAACATAGTGACTTCAAAATAATTTTCTTTCACAATTTTTAGATGACATATGTATGCAATCATGCATTCATAAGCCTAAGAGATACAAAATAGCACATAAGAATGTACAAGTACATACAAGTACATACATAAGGATTTAATTCTTGAATTACTGTAGAGGGCCTGAGAAAATAATAAAAGAAATAAAAGGTGGAAAGGAAGATTATATTTTGATGGTCAGGAAATAAACTGGGTGTGATAACTGGATAAATTTAGAATCCTAAAGACTGTTTCCAGTGAATAAAAAATAGTTAAGTTTCTGATTTCCAAGGGAGGGAGTAAACAGAAAGTGAGATATCAATCCCAGTTCATCTTAAATAGGAGATTGGTTTCAGAAATATGCTTCAAAATGAGCCAATCAGATAAAAGCTACATATCCTTGTATTGTTATTATTAAATGATAGGTCAATATGTAACCAAAATAAATAAATTACTGGCTTCAGACTGACCTATTTTATTTTTTCTTTGTAAGGGAGCCTGTAAATCTTTAGAGGATTCTGGGTTTTTGATACAAGTTTATCAGGGATTTTGGGGAATTTTTCTGTAAGGAGAGGTCATTCTATCAGGATTGCAGGAGATTATTTTGCATGTAAATGAATAAACTTTTGTATGTCATTTTTCAATTCAAGTTGAGCTTAATAAAAACATAGTTAGTTTGTGTGTTTTCTGCAATAGTCCCCCTAGATATGTGTACTTTTCTTTTAAACAAAGAGGTCAAGGGTCTTTATGTTTGTCTTTTCAGATTTCATGAGCTGCATATTACATTTGTTGCTTTCAGTGAAGGGATGAATTAAACTGCTTTAAATGGGACATGGAGAATTGTGCATTCTATGAGGGATTTGTAAGTAGAGTTGCAGGAAATACCCTTTTCTGAATGTGTCATTATCAGGCATTGATACAAGTATGCCCCTTGATTTTGGAGTTTTGATGTCAAAAGGAAGCATTTACATTGTGGGAATTGACTTTGTTGTCTGATAAAGTACCCATATAGAATCTTTTTGTCCAAAAGTCCAAGAGAACACTGAATTTTAATGATAAATCATCTGAATTATATTATTTTATATGTTGTTTAGTTTAGCTTTTGCATGTTCTCATTAGCTTTTGTTTGTTCTCAGAATCAGAAGTGAGAAAGTCCAAGAATATTGCAAATTTTGGGCTAATCTTACAAATCTTTTGTGTAAATTTATGAGAACATATTTATCTGATATAGTGAAAGATATTTTTTGTGAGATTGAAGTAAGGGTTAGCCCCTAGGTTTGGTATGCCTAAAGTGCAGTAGAGATAGGAGTACCTGAGTGATCTCCCATTCGTTGACCAAGTCTCTCATTAAATTTGATCACATGAAATGGAAAATCTTTAAGGCTTAATGACATGCAAATTTGAGAATCAATAGGTCTTAGATACATAGATCAAGAGTTAAGGTCCCTGCGCAACATACATTTCACCTTTCTACTTAGAAAGTTAGGAATATTTCTAGAAACATATAGGTGTCATGTGATCTTATCATATCTTATCGCCAATTGTCTCATTGCATAGGATTAAGACACCTGTCACAATCCTATTTAGTCATATATCTCACCTTTCCATTTATAAGCAAGGCATCATATGCACATTTAACAAAGATCTAATCCATTATGTCCATAATCAAGTAATATTTTATTCTTGATGCTCACTTTTGGAAGGCATCTTTTGGTCTTGTAAGTGATCTTGGACGCTTGAGTCCATTTGTGACTCTAACTTGGTATCACGACTTTAGATCTATAAGTCCCTTCTCAAATCTAGGAGGTAATCAAGAAGCATCATTTGTTAGGTGCACATTAGGGGAAAATGAACCTCACCATTAAGTCCACAATACCCAAAAACCCCTACTTTCATATATGGAACTCTATATTTTGGAGTTGGATTTTCTTTTGTCATTTTTGAGGGTTTGAAGGTCACAAAAAAATGGTCATATAGATATATCAAATATGAGTAGTTGCACTGGTTCATAGATGGCAATACATTGTTGGGATTAGTAGTTGTTGTAGTGTAGTTTGATCAATCAATGAAATATTCGTGTGGCATATTCTTCCTTCCCACCATCCTGGTATGACATATGTGCAAGAATTTCATCATCCCTTATCTATAGTAAAATCATTTAGCACATCCATCAGATTTAAATTAATTAAAAATTCTTTTTAAAATTTTTACATTTGAAAATTTCACAACCAATTGGGTTTGTTTTGGGTAGTCAGTCACACCTAGCCCACAAATGTTAGGCCTTGGGCCAAGAGAGCAATGTGCTCTATTAGTGCCCCAACAAGAAAAAAAAATTTTAATGCTAATAGTGTGAATGGGTCACATGGGCAGCAGCTAGCTGAGTGGCTAGGGGCCCCATATTTTCCTCCTATACCCTAGTTAGGATATATTTTTCAAAACACTAACTTTTTGCTCGGGTGTCAAAATTTTCCAAAAAAGATATCAACAAAAAAATATTGGTTTAAAGCACTTTGCACTGATATAGGCCATTTTTCCATATATTTTTTTTAGGTGTATTTAATTATTTATTGATGTGTTTAATTTTTTTCTGAGATCTTCAATATTTCTTATTCTTCCATCAATGGAAAGGTATTGAGGACCTTTATCAAGCCATCCATGCACTTTTTCCAAATTCATTCACAAGTATATTTTATTCTCAAAAGCTATTCATTCATTATGGAGTATTACTTAGACATGTTGGCACTTGGAAAGTTTTTCTTTGGTCAAATCACTTTGTTTTAGTTGATTAATATGTATCGATATTTGATTTTATCGTTTAAGGAGTGTATCATTGTAATAATCATGGGTTATACAATTCATCCTTTTGTAATTGTTTTGACTAGTGGCAAAAAGACATCTTGACACATTGTAGGTGCCTCAATATTTTGCCTTATGTTTATGGACTCGTGATTAAGCTAGAGACATAATGAGAGACATCAATTTTGAGTGATAGAAATGACCACACCATAGGATTTATTGGTAAAAGCATTAATCCTAACATTTTTGAGGAGACCTACTATCACATCTTGAGAATCAGATACCCATGCACACTTTGGACCAAGGTTTGGGAGATCTATGTGTTGGAAATTGTGATGTTGTCATTGATGCCAATCCTCAATGTCATGGAGATTGATGGAGATTGTTGTCATTGATGTCTCTTGTACAACTATGGTGTTGTCCATTGATGTCAACACCCAGTGGTGTGTTCTCATTAATATAGAATATAGATGTGCACGCTAAGAAGATGGTGCAAATGGTTGATGGTTATTTTATCAAATGTGTTCACGGTTGGATGTATATCCTCATGGTGTTAATGTCTATACTTGTGTGTTGTTGTATTGATGATGTGATGATGTATAACAATGGTAATGATGTAGTTCTTGATTAGATATCATGCCTTGTTGTTAGAAGAGATGTTATCATGATGATATTATATTAAGATCAGGATTAGAAGCATTAAGTTGAGGATTAGAAGCATTGAGATGTTGATTAGAAGTATTAAGATTAGGATTAGAAGCATGGTGATGAAGTGGATATGGTGTTGATGTCTTGTGCATGCCACAATCTATTGTTTTATCTCTCTTAGTGCTCCTAAGTGAGAAAATGGTGCTAAAATGATGTTTTGGTGTTTACAGATTGATGAAGTGTGAAATTGTAGAAAGGAGTGTTGAAGACTGATTGGGAGAATTCTCTACATTCCTTTTCATTTGATACTATGATCTTGTGATTCTGGAGCTAACTTGTATGTATTGTGGACATTACACTCCTACCCTTTTAGGTCCCGATGTTATCGCAGATGATTGTTGGTGAATGCAATATGTTGGCAATTTGGTTGGTTGTCAAGATGGTCTGAAAAACACTCTACATTTCTCTGCATTGATCTTTCTACTCTTGTGTCTTGGTGGACATGTTTATATTGTTTGTGTAGTGTCTTAGTTAATATTTTAGGTGATAATGTGTATCGCAAGTATGAGTGTTAATATTTAATTTCATGATTGTGTTGTCTAGGCATCCAAGTATGAAGAACTTTGTATCAATTTGGTTGCGCCACCTTATTTTGGCATGACAATGTGAAAGAAGTGTATGGGGATGTTGTTGAGGGTTCAAAGAATGCCTCTATGTGGTTTGCATTATAATGCTTGATCCTTTTGGTGCCGCATATTGTTTGGAGTTGGTTTTTAGGGCAATTTGTGTTCATCTGGCTAACAAGGCCTACTTCTTGCTTGAGTTATGCATTTAGGGGTTTGCACCAATATTGGAGGATGTAATGAGTTTTATTTGGGTCCTACTATGTCTTGTGCTAATATGCATTGAGTAAATTTATTTGGAAGATGTATTTTGGGTTGACTGGTTATGTGCTACATATTTCATCAACACATTACCCTATTGCTAACTTGGGATGATGTGCACCAGTGTGTTTGATGTTGGGGTTGCATAGAAAGATGCAACAAGTTGTTTTATGTCCTCTCGAGCTCCTAGATTGGGCCATTTTTACCACAATGTATATTTCAAGCCTACTTAGTGGGATCATTCCTTGTCCACTATTTTGGTCAACCTAATTGGAGTTTTGAGATGTTGTGGATGGTATAAATAGAAGATTAAATTAGTTAAAATTGTGTGGATTGTGTAAGATGCAAAATTGAGGCAATAATTGTGTGGTTAAAGTTTTGGAGTTGAATTTCTTACATGGTTTCTTGAGGCAGCATGTCAAGAGCACCTACATTCTAACGAGATTGTTGGATGTTGTGATGTTGAAGGCTTATTCATTATAACTCATATATTCATGTATCATGCTCTAAGATAATGAATCTCTTTGAAAGTTCTTTCATATCTTACTTGGATGCAATGAATGTCCTCAGCAAGTCCTTTCTAGGAGTAGTGTGCTTCCTTACATCTAGTGAGCCTTAAAAAAAATTGTAAACTTGTTCATATATTGTGAGATAGCTCTCACTGTGGTTTTTTCCTTCTTGTGTCTTACATTTAAATATGGTGTTCTCTTTTTCATAGGTGTTCATTGTCATTGATCAGGTTAAGGTTTCTAAATTTAAATTATTCTTAAAAGTTCAAGTTTTTGTTCAAGACTGATTCACTCCCCCTCTCAATCTTGGGGCATATTCAACACTATAAATATCCACATAATCCTACATTCCTACATGACCTTGCATCATATTGTCTCATTACATTTGATGATGATACATTCAATGAGCTTGAATATGATGTAACACATAAGTGTCTCTAGCTCCCACCTCTCCAACTGAAATCACCTCTTCATTATTTTGTTTTATCAAAGTTTAGAGATGCTTCATTGAAATATTCTAAATTGATTCTTTGTAATAGGTAAATCAAAGTCTTTTAGATTCAATCCTATGTGATGATTTCCAGACAAGTATTTTAGACTTGTTTGTGGAGTCTCACATTTAACGTTTGGAGGATAAATTTTAGGGTTATCTCTTCTCTTTGATGACAACCCCATAATAGTTGTTATCAAATAATCCTTATCTTTGGATCTTGTTCAACATCAATTACCACTTGATCCTAGTTCGTCACCCTCTCCTTTGATTGGGCAAGTACCTAATTTGATTGTGGAATAATCATCTACCATGGACATAGAAATACATGAGAAAATATCAAAGACACAATATTCATACAATTAGATTCTTCTTCCACTAATTCCTAACTAAAATGGGAAATAATCCTACATTTGTACTTGGTTTTGTTTCTTCCCAAAGGAGAATTGTTATTTATAGGCATTGGACAATGTTTTATTTTTAATCACACTATTTTTGTAGTATATTACACATTGTAGAGGGTTTGCATAGTCTCCCTTTCCCTTTTTATGGTATAATTGATTGTAAAATTGTGATGTATCTCATACTTGGGGGTTATTAAGTTCTCCATCTATCACTTGTTCATATTTATTTATATATTTTCTCTCTTTTAGAGAGGCATTTTGTCCCTTTGAATTTTCTCATTTTATTTATTTATATAGATTGCATTGTGAATGGATACCTAACATGACCTAGTAGTCAAGAACCATAATCACAAACATCTTCATCATCTTTCCATAATTTTCATATAATTGTGCATTCTCCCTAAGTTCCACTTAAGGGAATTTGTTTGTGTGAACATGTTCTTTTCCTATTTCGTTTACACCTTTGTAGTGTGAACAAGGAACATTATCTAACTAGACATAAGTTAGGATATTTTCACATAAGTTCACGTGTTAAGTTTACTCGAAGGGAGTTAGGAATATTTCTAGAAACATTTAGGTGCAATGTGATCTTATCCTAGCTTATCTCTAATTGTCTCATTGCATGGGATTAAGACACTTATCACAATCCTAGTTAGTCCTATCTCTCAACCTTGCCTTTATATGAAAGAAATCATGTACATTTTACATCCATGTAATCTTATGGCACCATAATAAAAATAATTCTCTTACTACTCTCTTGGGGATTGCATCTCTAGGTTTTGTAGGTAAATTTGGAGTTGAGTTCATTGGTGACTCTACCTTAGGTAACCAACCACCTCATCTATCTACATTACCTCCTCCATTGAAAAATATATCTAAGAATTATTTTAGTGGATTACACCTTTCTAAACATGAGAAGGACTTAATTTCTCCTCAATCTACTTCTTTTGAACCTATTCAAAGAATCAAATTTTCTCTTCTACCTATACAAAAACATATTTATATATATTTAAGAATATATTTCAATGTAAGAATCACACCTATCAATGAAAATATAGATAGGGATAACATTTAGATTGTAAATTCATATTTTAATAAAGCACGTATAAACATTTTAAATGGAAGAACAATAAATAAACCCTACTTGGATAAATATGACAGTTTGTGGTGTAAACTCAATGAAGATTGATTTAATGTTGAAAAAAATCTTCATCCAAAGTCTACACATTGGGTTAGTTCTTCTTTGTTTCTTCTTCTAGACACTTTATCTCTGTAATGATGGTCATTTTATATTTCCTTATGCCTATCGATTCACTATTTTGAAAACCCAATTGTTATTCCATCCATGATAAACCAATGCATTTCTATAAATAATCTATCTCAAAAGAATAGTTCTTTGTTCTTAAAATGCGTTTCAATTACATGTTATCTTTTCAAAAGAATTAGTATCCTCTATTAAACATGATATGATGCCAATATTAAGCTTCAATGGATGCTTTTTAGCTTGTTGATGTCAAAAATGGTACACATATATGGTGGAGTGGGGAGAATAATTTGTTTTTGAGTTATATTTTGCAAATAAAATGGGTTGGCTTAATTGGCAAGGTGTTACCCTCGGAACATAAATAGAAATAGTTTGAAATGTCTATCATTTCATTGGTAGAGTTTTAGAAAATGACAAGCATTAGCTCAATCCTATTGTCTCATTACTTTATGGCTTACAATATAATTTTACAAAGGAAACATTATCGTTATAAAGGTTGTGAATAAAATTAGTTAAAATATGCTAGATGGGTTTTGGTTTCACCACACCAAAAGACATATAACTCTTGTAATAATATGCCAAAAGATGATGCCATGTTGTTGATTTTGTCAAACACTATCAGATGCTAGGGGGGGGGGGGGGAGGGGTAAATCAGCATACGCTAAAACTTGACCAGATTAAATTGCTTAAACCATGACATCCATTTAAATCAATGTTCATGAAAGTAAACAATAGAAACAACAAATGCATCCACACAAAAACACCAAGATTTTTATGTGGAAAACCCAAATTGGGAAAAACCATAGTGAGAATCAAACTCACAATATGTATTAACTATTTATAATATTTGAGGCCATAGGCCAATGAGCTCACTACTCCAAACTTGTAAGCTAAGGCACACTACCTTAGGGAAAGATATAGTAAAGGGACTTGCATGATTGAAGATCACTTCTTCAGGGCAAGATACAAAATGACTATCTAGTTACCATATGAAAAATAGATTGAACTACATAAGAAATAACATCTATCAATATGCAGATAACAGTTCACGAATCAATACTCATCTAACTACTCTGGAATATTTTTGGACCACTGCTTCACTCAAACTCGCACCACAAATCAACTCATAATCACATACACTTCTTCGTACACTATTCTGTTACCATAACCCAATAGGATTGTTCATTATATATCATCTGAATCAACACTATTATTCATAAATGTCAACCACAAATAGATGTAACGTGTATATTATCATTGAACCAAAATAATCGATACAACAAATATGAAACACACAAAATCATGTAAAGACCTACACCATGTTGGTTCACCCTTCGCACAGACCCAAAACGATACAAACCAATCTTTCTTACACAAAATATCTTAATCCCAACCCAACAACAAAATAAGCAGTCCACCACAGAAGAAACACAACTCCTTAGGTATAATAACAACTGATCCATAACATCCTCGAAATACTATCAATATGAAGATAGCAATTCATACCTTTGTACACTCCTGAAACCATACCAGAACTTATAATAAAAAATAATGTCACCCAAGAAAAACTCATCCAATCAATTGGGAATCTAAAATCAAGCTACCAAAAACATTTATACAATAATCAACATAGCTATATGAAACATATCCAGTGCAAACACATATTCTAAACTATGATATTGTTCACCAAAATAGCTAGCAGAGCTAACACCACTACTTCTAGACCAAACAAGAAACATTACCCATCCAAAAATACCTCATGTCATCATCATAATCCATCTAGAATGAACAACATCAATCTATAAATAAATTTGTAGCATACAACCGATCAGATAGACATTCGGACTAGAAACCGAATATAATCAGACAATAGGAACACAAAACTGCGAAACAAATTGTTGCACCATACATAACTACTATACATCACTTTCATACCACATGTTGGAAATTGGAGGAATTGATTATGTGTTGCATTGATGTTTTGTCACTGATGGCAACACCATCTATTTTGGTTGTTTACTGATTTCCAGTAGGTTCCGGTAGAGCGGTTGGATTATGATATTGATCTGGTATGCTTTAGTTTGTGGAATTCGTTTGGATCTATCATTCATCCTATTCAGATGTGTATCACGGTCAATTGGTTCAATATTTGATGACTTAGGAGTTATCATTTGTTCTAGTAATCCTTTTGGTCACCAATAAGGGGTTTACCGGTAGAGCTTTGTTGAATATCTTTTGATGCACTTGATAAGTGGTGTTGGTGCGACTTCTAGATGGCTTTCAGGATGATGTTGGTTATCTTGTTCATGTTCTTGTTGATCAGTGGTGTTGCATTTAGGACCTAACCTAATGCTATCTTATTCTGCTAGGTTATGGACCGGTTTATGTAACGTGTTGGGGGATGATCCCGATGCATTTCTGGTTGTATCTATTGATGGGATTATTTTGTTTCGGTCTTAGGCCAACTTGGTTGATCATTGGATTGTAGGTTTATGTTATAAATTTATTGTATTATCTTTTAAGTGGCTGACCTAATTGTTTAGGTCCTGGGTTGGTATAAATATAATGTAAGATCTCTTTGTAGATTGTGGGTTTTTGGGATATAGGATTATCTGTGTGCAAATAAGGTTGTAATCGTATGCAGAGGTTTTGGTCAATCATAGGTGATTGAATTAGGTTGGTAGAAGAGGTTTAAGACCTCTGGTACTGAGCTTAACCAAAACTATATTCAGGCATAGGAGATGCTATTCTTGCAGTTCACTCTTCTTTCTGGATTGTAGTCTGGATTTATTTTGTAGGTAATGAGACTCCTTTTATGATGAGAAATGCACTCTAGGATGTTGGTCTTCCTGCATGTGTAGGCCCCTCTTTTTGTAATCACATACTTACTACAGAAGTATTATCTGACTATGGGTAGGCTTCCCACCATGGTTTTTCCCTTTATCGGGTTTTCCGCGTACAAATCTTGGTGTTATCTTTTGTGGATGGTTGGTAAATGTTCTGTGGTTTATAATTGTGCTTAACTATTATATCTGCTATTCCGATAATAAGGTTTTAATGCTTAAAGTTCTATAATTTGTTGACAACTAATTCACCCCCCCCCCCCCCTCTCAATTGTCCACCAGTTATCTGAGTTGTCTATATGACATCTAATAGTTCAAGTTCATCAATTTTATCTACAGCTATTTTTCAAAGAGAAATTCCTAGGCTTAATGGAACAAATTACAGAGTATGGAAGATTTAGATGGAGACTCATCTAAGATGTCTTGGTAAGGAGATTTGGGAGATCACTGAGAAAGGATATACACCTCATAATATAGCATCTGCCAATCCTCCTTGGGCAGGCTTGGATAAGGACATTGAAAATGATTGTAGAGCTAGAGAAGCCCTTTTGTGTGCACTTTTTGATCAACAAGTTATGTGACTAACCGACTAATCAACTGCAAAGGCTATATGGGATAAATTGGAGAATTTCAATGAAGGTGACCCTACTGTTAAAATTGCTAGACTTGATGGTTGCCAGGTGAGATATGAGAACCTAAAGATGGAAGAAGATGAAAGG
This sequence comes from Cryptomeria japonica, assembly GCF_030272615.1. Classification (NCBI taxonomy): domain Eukaryota; kingdom Viridiplantae; phylum Streptophyta; class Pinopsida; order Cupressales; family Cupressaceae; genus Cryptomeria; species Cryptomeria japonica. The sequence continues at coordinate 27,474,342 of NC_081412.1, forward strand.
ATTACTGCTTTTATGGAGAGAGTTAATGAAATTTTTCTGGGAATTCAGTGTTGTGGTGGATCTCTGGGCGAAGATGAAATAGTTTCTAAAGTATTGAGAGCTTTTCCACCGGATTTTAAGATGAAGGCTACTGCAATTAATGAGTTGGGAACAATGGCAAACACCTCTGTTAATAGGGATACCTTGGTTGGGAAGTTATCTGCTTTTGAGCTTAAGAAATTTGGTCCTTCTGGAGTTGCAAAATCTGAACCTTCTTTTCATGCATCTACATCATCTACCGACAAGAGTGATTGGAAAGCCTTATATGCTAAGGAACTAGAGGAAATGAAGAAAGAATATGAAGAGTTTGAGCAATTTGAAGCCTTATTTGCTAGCAGAGTACCTAAATGTCCGACAAGAAGTAAGTTTGAAGGAAAATCACCTTTTAAATGTTTTGCATGTAATAAGATAGGTCATTTTGCATCTAGATATCCTGAAAGGAATTCAAGATTTGAGGAAAGAGATAGAAGATCTTTAGGCCTTACCATGATTATCAGAACAAGCATAAGTACAGGAGGAACAAAGACAAATAATGTTACTGTAGACACCCAAAATTGTCATGTCTAATTAAATAAATATTTTATTTATTTAATTATCTAAGCCTAATTCTTCTATTAATTAAATAAATCTTTATTTATTTAATTAATTCATTTATCCTCTTCTAGCCTTATTTCTCATTTAAATAAATACATTTATTTATTTAAATTATCCCTTTCCTAAATTAAATAAATATTTTATTTATTTAATTGTCCTACTTCTTCTATTAATTAAATAAATCTTTATTTATTTAATTAATTCATTATCTTTTTCTACACATGACACATGTCATTCATCTCTTATTTCCTACACTACCTACCTCTTTCATTATTTTGGTATTTCTTATACCTACCCTCTAATCCTAGCCGACCTCCTTTTTACACCTCTCAATCTTAACCCTCCATTTCTTATTGTGTCTTCTATTTAAGGAGATGCTTTCTTCATTGACAAACCCTAATGACTAATTTTGGAGGACTTAGCTACACTACAATTCTACTTGCAACCACATTCCGTTCTTTATTGAGCTCTTGTGCACATAAAAATCTGAGAGCAAGCATATCAAACAAGATCAATGGAGATAGGAAGAATGGAGATCAAAACCCTAGTGGACATGTGATGGTATAATCTTTGTGATTTTTGAGTTATTTTGCATTGTCTTAGGTTATCTTCATATGTTATGGTGGATCTTTGTTCATTGTTAGGCTAGGGTTTGGTGGTTGAATCCATTTTAGTCTTTCAATATTGTTGTTTATTGCTATCCATTTTCACCATATACATTTTGGCACGCCCGGTGGGACTCTTGTCCCTTTGCATTTAACATTTTTGTTGCAGATTTTGCATTTTTGAAGTTGCAGATCGGATGATTTCGATGACATTTTAGGTTTTTTCCGCGTCTGCAAGTGTTCGGATCGCGTTTTTGTATTTCAGAGGCGTCTGTGATATCTTGGATCGCGTCTGTGTTTCTGTCATTTTCTATTCTTGCAGGTTTCCGAAAGTCGCGTCTGTGATCCCGAATCGCGTCTGTGAACCATCTGATCGCGACTGCAGAATATAGAGGCGTCTGTGTTCTGAAATCACGTCTGCGAATCACAGAACCGCGTCTGTGTCGGACAGACGCGTCTGTGTCTGGTATAACAGCGTCTGTGCATTCTGTTTTGCAAATTTTTTTTAAGTTTTTCGATTCGGGTTTTCGGATTTTGTACTTAGGGTTTCAGATCTGGTTTATTTTTGGCTAACCTTTGTAGATCTAGCTAACCTGGTTTGTGCAGCTTGCTTTGGAGGCAAATACGTTTTTGTTGAAGGCCCCTTTTCACAAAGTCTTTTTGGGTTTTCTTAAAATTTACCTAACTTGTGTGCTTGCAGGAAGGGGTTATCATTTGAAACAGCCCAAACTACTAACAATTTTGTTGCAGGGCCTTAGCTAGGGTTTTGTAATTTTATTTGTGTGCCTTGTCTTCATAGCTTAGCAAACACTTCAATTGGTGCACTAAAATTGAACCATTGTCTTTTGTGTCTTGAGCAATAGGCTCTTTTTGTTTATTCTTTAGAGGGCCTGTCTTCCCGTGTGGTCATTAGGACTACTAGTGAGAAGAGAACGACCCAAGTGGTAGCAAAAGAAAAGCCATCTTCTTCCAAGCCACTATAATCAAATGTATTCATGGTGAAAACTATGAATAACGTGTGCTGATTAGTTCATACCGACACTATGTCTCCCCATAAACCCGTTTGATCAAATTTATTTGATCATTTGTAGGGCGTAACCCCTACCGGCTGGGAGCCTTCTGTATTTACAGAGCTGAAAGTGCCGCATGTATGGCCACACGAGCGGATGCCCTTACTAGCACCTCATTGTTTTAGATGCCCAAATCATTCTAGTTGTTGAGGCAGGAGGTCGGACCTCTGGTAGCGGCCCACACACATATGGTTCTTAGTAGAGATACAAAGTTCGCCATGGGGAGTTTTCATGGGGACTGATGCTTGGCTGACCCGAGAAGTGAGTGCCGAGGGTGGAGCCAGTGAGGTCAAGCATCTAAGTATCCGCTCTGAATAGCGTAGCCTCGGGGGTAAAACCCCATGTGGGATCAACAATTATTGTCCTGGCCAGCCATAAGAATTGTGCTTGACTTATGATAAACATTCAAACAATCAAGACAAAATAGCAAAACATTGTGTCTTTTGTGTCTTCAAGTGTATGCAAAAACTTTTTACATCAAACAACACACTTTTTGGAGTCTAAACAGTCTGCAAACATTGGGTCATCAACACTGTGTCCTCTTGTCACGAAAAACAGTCGAAAAATCAGATTTGGTCACAGCAAAACAAATTCACAGATAGGAAAGATTGCACTAAGGTTACAGAAACGCGTCTGTGTCTGTTAAAACCGCGTCTGTGTCGGATAAACGCATCTGTGAAGTACAGAATAGCGTCTGTGTTTTTATCAGCGTCTGTGTCGAACAGAGACACGTCTGTGTCTGGAAATCGCGTCTGTGAAGTATACAGGCGCGTCTGTGTCCAAAATTGCAAAAATTGTTACAGTCCCAACAAACATCAACAGGAAATTTCAGAATCACGTTTGTGTCAAACAGAATAGCGTCTGTGTCTTCAAACCGCGTCTGTGAAGTATACAGAGGCGTCTGTGTCAGGATTTCAAAAAAGTTTAACAGTCAAGCAAACAAAGAAATCAGTTTCGGCACACTTGAGCTTCCTAGGTTGTCTCTTCAGGTTTCATCTAGCATTCAGCCTGTTCTAAGGTCTTACGCAGTCCATCATTACTTCATACCTCATTTTACATTCATACTTGTCTAAACTTGAGTCAAAAGGTCACTTGCTTGTCCTCACTATACTTTGTCAACACACTACATACTACTACACTTTGCTAAGTGGTCCCTCATCAAGGTTTCTTACCTTTGGGTCTCATTTGGTCTTACTTAGAGTCAAGGTCAGCTTACCTCATCAAGAGAAACTATCCTCTCTTTGGAAGTCACACCTACTCTACAACATACATACTTGGTCTTACACTTTGGACATTGCAAGTACACCTAAGATTCATTTACACTCCATACAACTCTTGGTCTTCCATACTCTTTTCATTTTTCGTCTAGTCTCTCACATATTGGTCTAACACCTAGTTCATGGTTGAAACCCGTCTTCAAAAATCTAGGAGAAAAGCTAAAGAAGCTCAAGGGCCCATAAACATGAGTTCTTATGAGTATGACAATGATGTCTTCTACAATCCTGAGCACACTACATTACCAGACATGAATGTTTATAGACACAATCCAAATGTGGAAAGCGCAAACGCTATACACAACGCTACACACAATGATAATGTGGACAATTCTTCAATACTATCAGCAGACATACAAGAATCTATAATGGATCCTCAATTCAATAGATTGGTTGAAGAGATAATGAGGAGAGATCGTCAATACTTTCTAAACATGATGGCACAAAGTGGAGCTAAAATACCACATGATTTTGACTTATCTCAACTTATGGAAAGTAGACCTTCACAACAAACTCAACCTAATAGTGGAGGACCCAATAATATGATGCCGGAGTCACCATCAGTTTTGCTTCAGAAACCAGCAATCCCACATATACAAGCTCAAATGCATGATACTTACACTCAAAGACCATCATGGAGGCCTTATGTTCAAACACATGCTCAAGATATGGGTCAACCAAGACAAATGGATACTCAAGGACTTCTTCAAAATTTTGACACAAGAAGACCTCATGCCAAAATTGGGGGCAACATAATGGAAAATGAAAGGCCCATTGAATATGGTTTATATACACAAAATAGATATGGGGTCCCTCAACAAGAAGTTATGCCAAGTGCTCCATACATGTCGCAACAATATAGACCTCCATATGGACATGTCTACGATCAGTATCATCCATATATGCAACAAGCTCCTCCTCAAATGGGTGTTTCAAACATGGGATATGCTACAAGAAATCCATCTCCTCCCAAAAATAATTTGGAGCAACAAATTAGAGATCTACAAAAGAAAGTGGAAGACATGGGCACATCAAAACCCACATATACTATGAGAGATATATGCCCTTATCCCTTTGATAAGAGCATTCCAATGCCTCCGTTTCCTCCGCACTTTGCAACACCGAAATTTGACAAATATAGAGGGAGAGGAGATCCCAAGGCACACATAAGACAATTCTTCACAGCTTGCATTGAGGTAGCGGCAGAAGAAACATACTTAATGAGGTTGTTCCCACAGAGCTTAGGAGATCAAGCGATGGAATGGTTTTCTCAATTACCTCCCGGTATTAAGTCATGGGGCGACTTGGCAGAGGCATTCATTCAGCATTTTTCTTACAACATTGAAACAGATGTCTCAGTTACTACCTTGTGCAATACGAAACAAAAAGAAGGAGAATCTTTTGCGTCATTTTTACAAAGATGGAGAAACTTAGCTAGCAGATGCTCTTGTGAAATCCCGCAAAAACAAATGGTGGAAATGTTCACACAAAATGTTAACAAGGCTATTGGTTATGATCTCAGAAAAGCTTGTTTGTCTACATTCAAGGATGTCATTGAAAAGGGCCTAGCAACAGAAAAGGTCTTGATTGAACAAGGAGTTATCAAACTATTCAAAGAAAACAAAGAGGACTTTAAGGGAAAGGACAAACCAAAGTTTTGGAACAAGAACAAGAACACAGTTAATGATGGTGTTGTTGATGCCAACACAGTGAGACCAAAGTTCATCTTTTCTGGATCAAATTCTACCAACAATCAAGTGAACAATCAAATGGCTGCTAAACCACGAAGGAAGTACACTCCATTGGGAGAACCACTTGAATCAGTATTCAAAAAGCTTGTAGCAAACAAAGTGATCACGGTCCCAGATTTTCCTCCATATGAACCAAAGGTAAAACCGAATTGGTGGAATGATGATGAATATTGTGAATTTCATAAGAGCAAGGGTCACAAGACAAGTAATTGCCATCGATTGAAAAACATTGTACAAGATCTCATTGACAGAGGAGATATTGAGATTGAGGGACATTCATCTAACCAAGAGCATGAGGTGTTTAAGGAACCATTCCCGAAACATGACAAGGGAAAAGGCAAAGTCACAGATGATCAAGCCAATTACACTAGAACATCTTACAATTATGATTCCACTATTAATCACATCTCAATGGACAATCATATTTCTACCATCACTATCAAAAATAAAAATCCTGAGAATCCTCCTCAACGACCTAAAATTGTCCTAAAAGGTGTGGGATCTTCGTCCACATCTACCTCTGAATGTCATGTTACAACCCGTCGAGGTAAGATCACATTGCCAGGTACCTCTACTAAGAATACCAATCTTCCGTCAACTAAGCCTGAGTATGATCTTGTAGAGAAATTAGGGAAAACACCCGCACTCATCTCTATTCTTGAGCTCTTACGTATATCTCCTGCACATAAAGCTGTCCTTGACAAAACCTTGAGAGATACTGTTGTCCCTACTGATCTGAACGTGGATCAGTTTCAAGCCATGGTGGGATACCTATCCATTCCACACTCCCTCACATTCACAGAAGCTGATGACGCCTCCATAAGTCAGCCGCATAATGCACCTCTACATATTGAAGCCTTCATACATAAACACCGAATAAAACGAGTCCTGATAGATGGAGGAGCAGGTCTTAATATTTGTACATTGAGCACCATCAGACAATTGGGATATTCTGACAAAGCTGTGAATGCTACAAACCAAATCACTATTAAGGCTTATGATGATGAAGAGCGTTCGTCCAAGGGCATAGTCATCTTACCACTAAGAATAGGGCCAGTCACAAAGGACGTGATTTGTCAAGTCCTGGATCTAGACCTCACGTATAACATATTGCTAGGACGTCCGTGGATTCATGAAATGAGAGCGGTCCCATCAACATACCATCAGTGCATAAAATTTCCTCATAATGGAGTCGAGGTAACGGTCAATGGTGATCCAAATCCATTCATATATTGCAATAACTTGAGATCACATACTGAGATTATCATTCCTAGCAATCGTGAGGCTACTCCTTCTTCAGCATATATTGATCCTGAGTCATTAAAGCCCTCGACATCCAAACAAGGTGAACTTAGAGCCAAGTTTCAAGACAAAGGCATGGGAGAATACACTCTGAATCAAACAATGTTCTTACGACAAGTCATGAACTCCCCCAAGGAATATGGGAGACCACATCCTAATAAGCAAATCTCCATCATGCTCCTCAAATGGGATCCTACCGTCTTTCAAAAATGGGGCGAACTAGAGGAAGAAAGTTTATATAAAATGCTATATAAGGACGCTGAAGATGATACACATGATCAAATTATAATACCCTGTGAAAACTATGGTAAAGGTTTCAAAATTCTGCAGAGATTCGGGTATGATGGAAAAAGTCCTCTCGGACTACGCAAAGAAGGTGTCATGGAGCCTCTACAACCTGAGCTAACTACAAGAAGGGAACGCTCTAAGGGGCTTGGTTTTCTAAATCCCAAGATTCAAAACAAGAGAACAAAACAGATATGGCGAGTCAAAGTGGCTGAAGTTCAACAAGAGGATAATTATTCCACAGACTCCAATGAGTGGGAATGGGGTTCAGACAAATCCTCCAGCGACTATGAACTTAATGAGACATTTAGAGAGCCAGATGAACCTACAGAGGAGGAGGAGTTTTACAAGAAATTCAGAGTTGGTCAAGAACCGACCCATAAGGATCCCGCACAAGCTTCGTTTCAGGGCCCTAGGTCAGGATCACATAGGATGAGGACACCTGTCCCTGAGGGTGCTACTAGTGATGATAATTTGGACTCACTCACGATCGACACTGATGAGGAGAGTGCCATAGACGACCTCGATGACTACCTTGACATACCTGAATATAACCACATCTTCACTATTAGCCTTGCGGACTCTAAAAACACTAAAGACCTTCCCCTCGTTCACCCCCAACTCATTGACTGGGATCAGGATGGACCACCACAGATTGATACATTTCAAAATGACGAAGCTATTGTTGATTATCTTGGCATTCGCGATGATCTTCCTCTTGGAGACCATAAAGCAGGATATGCCATAGAGCTAAATAACATGGCATACTTTGGTGAGGGTGTCGGGCCTTCTAGTCGCAAAAATGTGAAAATAAAGACAAAACAAGGGTCTTATGGCGAAAACCACACTGTGGCGCTCTCTGACTCTAAAAAAGTAAAAAGAAAGGACGTATTTGAGGGTGAAAACCTCTCTGAGGCGCCCGAAGATGGAAGGCTTGACATTCTCCCGGCATCATACGAGGAAAAATCATCCATGTTGGTAGAGGAGACTATAAAGACAAACATTGGTACAGCAGAGGTTCCACACAACATATTTTTGGCTCAATCATTGACAGAGGCCGAGAGAGCAAAATTCATAAGCTTCTTTAAGGAACGACAAGTCAACTTCGCATGGTCTTATGCTGATATGCCTGGACTAGACCCCGAGTTAGTAATGCATCATTTAACAGTCAAACCGGGGGCAAAACCAGTAAAACAGAAATTGAGGAAAATGCATCCACAGGTGGCATTGCTAGTCAAGGCAGAGCTGGAGAAATTACTAGATGTCGGATTCATACGCCCAATTGATTATCCCGAATGGATTTCCAACTTAGTACCTGTTAGCAAACCAGATCGCAGCATCCGAATATGTACAGACTTCAGGGATATCAACAAGGCTTGTCCGAAGGACGATTTCCCATTACCAAACATTGATTTAATTGTTGATCTCACAGCAGGCCATGCGATGTTATCTTTAATGGACGGATTCTCGGGATACAATCAGATCAGGATCGCACCTGAAGATCAACATAAAACATCATTCACTTGTCCATGGGGAACCTTCTGCTGGAATGTCATGCCCTTTGGGCTGAAAAATGCAGGTGCCACGTATCAACGAGCCATGACTACTATCTTCCATGATCTCATGCATGTAAAGGTGGAAGATTATGTCGACGACCTTTTGGTTAAATCAATAGACAGAAATACACACTTGGACATACTTTCAGTTGCTTTTGATAGGCTGGAAAAATACAAGGTAAGATTAAATCCAAAGAAATGTGTCTTTGGAGTAACCTCCGGGAAGCTCCTAGGATTTATTGTGTCTAAAAGCGGAATAGAAGCGGATCCAGCAAAAGTCAAGGCTATCTTGAACATGCCGCCACCCAAGAATATCAGTCAACTTCGGTCTTTACAAGGGAGACTCCAGTCCATACGAAGATTCATAGCACAACTTGCAGATAAGTGCAATCCTTTCCAGCACCTGCTACACAAAAACATTAAGTTCAAATGGGACGAGAACTGTCAACAGGCTTTTCAGGCACTTAAAGACTATCTTTTGAACCTGCCAGTTTTGATGCCACCAATTCCGGATCAACCATTGCTACTTTACATATCAGCTACTCCAACAGCACTGGGGGCACTACTAGCACAGCAAATACCTGACGGCAAGGAAAAAGCAGTCTACTATATCAGTCGCACATTGGTGGGATATGAGCTGAACTACACACCAATTGAGCGTGCATGTCTCGCTGTGGTCTTCGCTTCACAAAAATTACGACATTATATGCTCACTCACAAGACCAAGTTGATTGCCAGAATTGATCCACTAAAATATCTGCTCAACAAAGCTACACTTACTGGGCGACTGGCCAAGTGGGTAATGATTTTGAGTGAATTCGACATTGAATACGTGGACAGAAAAGCCATAAAAGGACAAGCCATTGCAGATCAACTGGCAGATGCTCCCATGATAGATGATGTTCCTCTACAGTCAGAATTTCCAGATGAGTCCATTCTAACAATATCACCTGCAAAGCCTTGGCAACTATACTTTGATGGCTCATACACACAGCATGGGGCAGGAGCGGGTATACTCTTTATAACTCCCCAAGGTGATTCTATACCAAAGTCATACCGCTTATCATTTCCTTGTACCAACAATATAGCGGAATACGAGGCATTAACAACTGGGTTAAGAATTGCAGTTCAGTGGAAGATCCAAGAACTTCGGGTTTTTGGGGATTCTCAACTTGTCATCCGTCAAGCAACTGATGATTATCAAACAAAAGATGAAAAGCTAATGCCTTACAAACAACTGGTAGATGATCTGAAACAACACTTTGCAAAGATAGAGTTTGAGCAGATACCAAGAGAACAAAATCGCGCTGCTGATGCCATGGCTACAATTGCTTCACTCATTGACCTACCGCAAAATGAGACCTGCTATGAGTTCCTGGTTGACAACCTGCTGATTCCGTCATATGAGATCACTCCTACGGAAATGATATGTGTTGTTGGTCCTGAATCCCAGTTATATGGTTCCATATTCACATACCTTCGCGACAACATCTTACCTCCCGATTTATCAAACAACCAACGCCGCACTTTCATCCGCCAATCCTCCCGATACGTTATCCTAGCTGATATCCTATACCGACGAGGTCTAGATGGCACCCTCCTTAGATGTTTAGAGAGTGACGAAGCTCAGATTGCGTTACGAGAAGTGCACGAAGGGATATGTGGTCCGCATACTAGTGGTCCTACCTTGGCCAAGAAACTCATCAGGACTGGATACTACTGGCCTACTATGGAAAAAGATGCATATCAGTTTGTCAAGAAGTGTAAGCAGTGTCAAATTCATGGAGACCTCATACACGCACCAGCACAAGAACTACAGCCACTTGCATCTCCTTGGCCCTTTTGTCAGTGGGGACTCGATCTCATAGGCAAGATTCACCCTCCTTCTTCCAATGGACATAAATTCATTATCACAGCCACAGAGTATTTCACAAAGTGGATTGAAGCCGTGCCTCTCACGCAAGTTACTGGGAAACAAATTGCTACTTTCATCCTGAACTACATCATTTGCCGATACGGGATCCCTACTTCCATTATTACTGACAACGGGCGTCCTTTCAAGAACCAGGATGTTCGTGAACTCTGTGAGCGCTTCCATATCTCTCATCGTTTCTCCACACCATATTACCCCCAAGGTAATGGCCAAGCTGAGGCGTCTAACAAAACAATTCTCAAAATACTTAAAAAGACAGTCGACGACGCTGGCCGTAACTGGCATGTCCAACTCAATCCCGCACTTTGGGCCTATCGTACCAGTGTCCGCACACCTACAGGGGCTACACCTTACTCACTTGTCTACGGTGCTGAAGCCATCTTGCCTATTGAGGTCGAGTTACCTTCTTTACGGGTCTCCTTGAGAAACATAATCAACGATGAAGACTACAGGGTCTCTCGCTTACAAGAACTAGAACTGCTGGAGGAACGACGACACACTGCTTTTAATCATCTCAAGGCTTACCAACAACGAATGAGTCGCAGTTACAATCACAAGGTCAAGCCTCGCACATTTGAGGTAGGTGACTTAGTCCTCAGAGAGAACCCCAAGAATCAGCAAGATAGAGAAAAGAAGGGCAAATTTGAACCCAACTGGCTTGGTCCTTACATCATCACAGCAGTATATGGATCTGGGGCATATCAGCTCTCAACTACGGAAGGGGAATCTTTGGAGGATCCTATCAACAGCATGCACCTTCGCAGGTTCTACACATAAGCTCTTTTTGAGTATCCTAATGCAAAAATGCAAAAAAAATCAAAAAATTCAAAAACAAAAAAAATTGAAAAATCAAAAAAGTAAAGAGAAATAATTTCGTCCAACGGTGAAAACCACTTCGGTGGCGCCCTGGGCAAGTACCATGGTGAAAACTGGGTCACCAGCGCCATGCGTAGGGACTTTGCTCCTCCCTCCTTCAGGATTCACTTTCATCCTTTCACTTTGCACACACTCACAACTTATTCACTCACAATAAACTTACCCATTCCTATCATGGCTTGTTATTGATCTACCCAAGATTGGTTAGCCATTCATAATAAACCCTCCCTTTTCACTCTCTTTCCATCCATAATAAATCAGATCCTATCTGTGACTACGGCCAATTCCTACGTCTAGTAATGGGTGTGGAACTGAGAACATCACATGTTTCGAGGAGTACAGTTTTTGCCAGCTTCCTTCAGTCTATCCGCGCATAATTCGCAATAAAGCAGCATTTTGCATCGCAGATCCGCAATAAAGTTTCATCTTCTCCGCAATAAAGTATCAGTTTCATGGAATCAGTCAGTTTCAGATGAGACACAGCAGCAACAATGAGCTTCAACAAAATCAAATCTTTCAACAGACTCAGACAACATATGGTTCAGTGCTATCTATCCTTTTTGTGAAAGTGAACATTGTGACCACAATCAAAATTTGACTTAAACAAGTGACAAGAGACACAAACTTGAGGACTACAGTGGATGTTGGTGTCGAGTCTTGGTTTTATCTTTTTGGTGACATGTCTTTTAGCTTTTCCAGGATGTCTTTGACTAGAGATTCTATCTCCAGGATGTCTTTGACTAGAAAGGCGAGGATGGGGTATCGTCACCTACTTGCATTTGCTGTCTGTGGATTGTCTTTTAGTAATGCTATGACTTGTCCAAGGATATGAGGACACTGTGAGTCTAGTATGAACTGGGGCATTCCTTGTTTGTGACTGTCATTATCTCCATGCAAACAGGTACAATGACTTTCGGGGTCGAACATATGCCTCGATTGTCATAACCTATCCTGCCATAATAAAGCTCAATGATGATAACGCACAAGAAGCTCTTTCACGTTCATATCTTCTGTCTTCCATCCCCCGTTCTTGATTGACTTCCATTGTCCTTCTCGAGTCCGCGTAGCCCGCTATCACATGACTGAGTATAATGACACACCAAAAACATTTGCATTTCATATAGTTGCACCTGCATCACCACATATAAGCATACATACATATAGATATTATAATGGCATCACATCCTGCATACAACACATGTTAGCACATCTCACATTTTCATTATGTAAATAATCATTTGCATTATCATATTCATTTGCATCACATACATTTTCATTCGCATCATGCATCACATATACAACATAAAAGAACAAAAATATATGGCATTGCATCATATAAGCATCCATATCATAAAACATGCATCACATAAGAACATCTCATCACATAAGGTACACATGCATATAGCTGCCGCAAAAGATGAATCATCTCATATATATAATCAAATGTGTCATAATACAATGATGTCAAAAGAATCATATGGCTACAAAAGAATCACCCGCAGGTGTCTACAATACAACAATGATACATCTACTGATACAATGGGAGCCCACTATAGCTATGAGGAACTCCCTCCCTCGGAGCCGCCTCGCCTCGACGGAGTCTGAGCTATAGATGGACCCGCCCCAGGATCCCCCTGTCCCTCTGGTGGTGGTGGAGGCCCCATAACCCCACCGCTGGATGCCTGTCTCCTGCGGCTCCCTCCCGTAGCCGTCGCTGTGCGCGACGATCTCTGGAAGCTCCTAGCCCGCTGCTCTGCTGGCACGGCTGCATAATATAGATCCCTCCAGTAGGCGATCTCCTCTCCGGCTCGCAAAACATAGGCATAGCCTGCCCCTGCATCCTCTGCTGCCCGCCTACCTGCCCTCAGAGCTGTCTCGGCCTCGGTATATCTCTGGATGGCCTGATCCCTCTCCCGCTCTGTATCTCGGACCCTGATCCTGAGGTGGTTCCTCTCTCGAACCAAATCCTCAATCTCATCTGCCTGGCCCTGGCAGATCTCCCGTAGCCTAAGCACCTCATCCTCCTCGGAGTCTCCGCTCTCCGTCCCTGCCTGTGGCTCCTCCTCTACAGGTGCCTGTCCCTGTGCCTCTGCCTGCACCTGTCCCTGTGCCTGTATAGGTACCTGTGGCTGTACCTGTCTCTGTCCCTCTAGCTGCACCTGTCTCTGTCCCTCTCTGGGACCCTGTGCTGCTGGCACCTGTAGGGGCAGTCCACCCCGTCCTCTCACCACTGGAGCTGCTCTCTCCTAACCTCCCTCCCTCCGAGGTGCTACCCGTCTCTCTCCCACCACTCCCCTCCGCCTCCGCCGGCCCCTACCTGCATCCCCTCCTCCATCATCATCATCTCCTCCACCCTCTCCATCCACTAGCTCTGCTGGATCTGTCAACCTAGGAAATGGATGCTCTGCCCAGTACACAGAGTACTCTGCGTCCATCCCTGCATCATCTACCTCTAGCCACATGTCCCATGGCATCGGCATCATCTCCGCTAGCTGCATCACTGCCTGATCATAGGATAACAGTGGGCCAAACTGCACCTGATCTCTGACCGTACGGGCATACATGCCCGAGCCTCGGGGCATCCTCTGAATCCTGCCATACTGCCTGCATACCCTGTCCACCAGCTGTCTCTCTAATATATAGGGCGTCCGCCCAATCAGGTACCTGCTCCGGAAGGTGTAGGGCAGCTCCAGTGCATCGTCCTCCCACTCCTCGCACCCCAGGTACGGCCTCCAGATCACCATGTCAATGTCATCAATGACTCTCCTCCAGTGCTCCAATCTCCCAATCCGAGGCTGGGATGTAATCATCGCATATAGGTGCACAAAACTCTGTCCCTGTCCTCTGCCTCTGAAATGAATAGGCCGTGTGATGGGAAGGTGCTCATAGGCCCACACCTGCAAGAGAGTCACACCGCAGCCCAAACCCACTGATCCATGGTATACAAACTGATGTAGCTCATAATACAAATGTGCTAGGACACATGGCCCCCATGCATACCTAGTGTGCTCTGCCATCAGCGTCTCCAAGGCCCCTCCCCAGCCCACTGCCAATCCTCGTGTGGCCCTGTCTGGACACAGATATCCACTGATAACTCCCCCAACAACTGCCGGCAATGCTAATCCTGTGGCAGTCATGGTGTCCCAGGCTACATGGCCTGCTCGCATCTCCAACTCAGGATCCTGAAAGACCCGTTTCAAGGCCTCCCTGTCACCGTCACGGTCGTAGGGGATCAACTCTCCATCAATGGGAACATGTAATATCCTGTATACATCCTCCAGTGTCACTGTCATCTCACCCATCGGCAGGTGAAACGCGCATGTCTCTGAGTGCCATCTCTCAGCCAACGCAGTCAGCAACCCCATGTTTGCCCGAAACTCGGGCACATAGAGCATATGTGTGAGGCCCATCTCCTCAACGGAAATCATGTCCTGGATAGACAACTCTGGTCGCAGTCTCTGAGTCGACGGGAATCTCTCCCGTGACTCCAACATCGGCAAATACTCCTGCAGTCAAGCAAATCAATCTTGTCAGTTATCGTGGCATTCACTGTTTATCACAAAATGCTACTTGCTACCTAAATGCATATGGCTATCTACCCTAGTGACACTCACTGTTCATCACAAAGTGTTGCTATTTATCCTAGTAGTGCTCACTGTTCATCACAAAGTACTACGTGTGTGACATTCCTTGTTCATCACAAAGTGTCACTCACATTCGCACTCCCTGTTCATCACAAAGTGCTGTATATCCTGGTGCTCCCTGTTCATCACAAAGTGCCTTGATCTATCCTAATCTTCCTAGAGGACCTGCTTGAGTGTATCCTCTCAGCAGCTTATCCAATCGACAGCGTATGTTCATCACAGAACTGCCGATTTGACCTAACGACTAAAACCATGCATTTAAACACACAAACGCACTGTTTCAACACACACGCGCTTTTAACTCATAAACGCGCTTATAGACTGCATAAACGCGCCTCTGAAACACAGACGCGCTTTTTGAACACAAACGTGCCTATGCCAGACACAAACGCGACCAGGGAACACAGACGTCCCTGCATGACATAAACGCTA
The DNA here is from genome assembly GCF_030272615.1 of Cryptomeria japonica. Lineage (NCBI taxonomy): Eukaryota > Viridiplantae > Streptophyta > Pinopsida > Cupressales > Cupressaceae > Cryptomeria > Cryptomeria japonica. The sequence goes on from NC_081412.1 coordinate 27,489,703, forward strand.
TTCAAAAGCACAGACGCTACTACATTTCACAAACGCGTCCGCAATCAACACAAACGCGGTTCCAGGCACAGACGCGCCTGGACCCAACACAGACGCGCCTGTTGGACACAGACGCGCCTGGCGCTGACACAAACGCGGTTGCGCGTTTTTGCACTTTTAAACTACCCTATTTCTAGCGCATTTATTGCTCCTAAACATGCATTTATGACAAAACTTGAAATGCGTGAAAGTACGAGGAGGTTTTCGGGTACTTACCGGCTCTCCTGCATCGGCTGGTCGCTGGAATCGACGGACACGGTCGAATCTATGAACGAATGCCATCGCTGCTGACTGCTGCTGCTCTTTTCTCGCTCTGCACTGTGATCTTCTAAGGGTGTGGATGACAATGAGGATGTCTTTTGCCCGTGGTCTATCTTATAGCCTACCCTAGCCCTCGCCCTCATTTCCTGAGTCAGTCTTCCTCATCCCGTGACTTTGTCACTTTATCCAATCAGTCCATTCTATCCCATCTTTCTTATCGAGAGATTGTCTGCAATCTTTTCAGACATTTTCATCCAATCTCTCGAGGGGGCATATCATTCCCATCTTGGGGCAACTCTGTATCAGTTCATCTTATCTTCTTTGAAACAACGCGACAAGCCGCATTGTCTCAAAGAGGGGCAAAATGTAGACACCCAAAATTGTCATGTCTAATTAAATAAATATTTTATTTATTTAATTATCTAAGCCTAATTCTTCTATTAATTAAATAAATCTTTATTTATTTAATTAATTCATTTATCCTCTTCTAGCCTTATTTCTCATTTAAATAAATACATTTATTTATTTAAATTATCCCTTTCCTAAATTAAATAAATATTTTATTTATTTAATTGTCCTACTTCTTCTATTAATTAAATAAATCTTTATTTATTTAATTAATTCATTATCTTTTTCTACACATGACACATGTCATTCATCTCTTATTTCCTACACTACCTACCTCTTTCATTATTTTGGTATTTCTTATACCTACCCTCTAATCCTAGCCGACCTCCTTTTTACACCTCTCAATCTTAACCCTCCATTTCTTATTGTGTCTTCTATTTAAGGAGATGCTTTCTTCATTGACAAACCCTAATGACTAATTTTGGAGGACTTAGCTACACTACAATTCTACTTGCAACCACATTCCGTTCTTTATTGAGCTCTTGTGCACATAAAAATCTGAGAGCAAGCATATCAAACAAGATCAATGGAGATAGGAAGAATGGAGATCAAAACCCTAGTGGACATGTGATGGTATAATCTTTGTGATTTTTGAGTTATTTTGCATTGTCTTAGGTTATCTTCATATGTTATGGTGGATCTTTGTTCATTGTTAGGCTAGGGTTTGGTGGTTGAATCCATTTTAGTCTTTCAATATTGTTGTTTATTGCTATCCATTTTCACCATATACAGTTACTATGCAAATGAGGAAGGTGTGACCGATTCTGATGATGAACCGACACAAGATTCAACTAGTGGATCCGAAAACGGAAAGGAGTGAGTATTCTTGGCTATCAAGGAAGATGATATGGTACCTGAAGAAAAGGCCCTTGTTGCTAAAGTTAAATACAAGGACAAATGGGTGATAGAAAATGGATGTTCACATCATATGACTAGAGATAAAAGGAAGTTTCTATCTTTGCAAGAATTTGATGGTGGTCTGGTTAGATTTGGAGATGACAAAGCATGCATGATCAAGGGAAGAGGAAATATATCATTGGATGGTAAGCATGATACTGATAATGTTTATTATGTTGAATGTTTAAGGCATAATATTTGAAGTGTAGGATAGTTGGTGGATAAGGGATTTCAGTTATAGTTCAAGTATGGAAAATGCAAGATTATCAATAGATCTGGATTAGAGATTGCAACCGGTGTTGGAATTATACACTTAGATGAGAATAGTTGATGTTCTCATTGATGGAAACCAATTGGTAATATGGTTTACAGGTTACACCGACAACAGACATCATCTACCAGCACCGATAGGCACAACAAAGATTATTCACATGGGCATCTAGTCTACATCGACAGAAGATCTTACCGGTACTCTAAGCCGACATGGAAATTATATTGTTTTGTATTGTAAAATTATATTGTATAGCTGACATGATGTATTGTAAAGGCTCGTATATGTATGAGATCTTGTAGGTCATTTTGTAAGTAAGAAAAATGTGTATAGGTAATGAATGTAAGCAGTATATGAGAGCGAATAACTCTATATGCATTATGATGTAACTATTTTATGAGCGAATAAAAGTAGAGCAGAGAAAAGCAAGGTTTATGGTGAGGTATCTGACAGAGCTTAAACCGGTACTGAATCCAGCATTGAAGATGCTATTTTGAGCAGTACATTGTCATTGGATTTAATCATCCAATTTTGTAGTCAATGGGACTCCTATTTTGTATTGAGCAGTGAGCTTTATGCTATTGGCCTTCCTGCATGTGTAGGCCCCTATTGTATAAGTAATATTTATTCATATTGGCTAGTGAGTAAATATTGTGGGTCACAAATCCCACTGAGGTTTTTCCCCTACCGGGTTTCCTCGCCAAAAATATCTGTGTTATGGTTTGCATTGATGGTTATATTGTTATTTCTCCTTATTGCATTATTGTTTTATTAATTTGGGTTATAAAGTTGCAAACAAGTTTAAATCTTTCAATAATCGGTTAGACATTGATTAAACCCCCCCCCCCCTCTCAATGTCTTTGGGACTGATCAAGTATCTAACAATTGGTATCAGAGCCTAGTCCTCTATTTGGAGAAGCCTAACAACTTGAGGAAGATTCTGAAACTAGTACCAATGGAAAGTTTGAGACAACAGTTGGAAGGAGCTCTTGAAGATTTTGATGCAGAAAAATTGAAGAATATCAAACTGGAAGATGAACTCAGAACTACTCAGGGATTCATCAAAGCACTTCAAGATAACCTAGTTATAGCAAAGAATAAGAGAAAAGAATTACATGTGCAATTGCAAAATCAAGATGATGAAGAAAAATAAACTCTTAGAGATATTGTAGAAAAATTGAGACAAGAGAATAGTAACATGAAGAATGAGATGCAAGATTTAACCATGAGACTATGCAAGGATATTGAAGATAGAAAGAGGAATGAGGAAGATTTGGCCAGAAGACTTAATGAAAGATCAGATGAATCTCAAAGGCTTAGTTATGAAAATGATATACTTAAAATAGATTTGATTCACATGCAACATGAAAAAGAGGAACTTTTGAGACAAGTTAGCACTTTGGAAAGTGAGTTGGTCACTACAAATGAATACAAAGACAAATTCAAGAAAAGTTCAGATAATCTTGATGATATGCTGAAAAGTCAGAAACCTGATGGAGAAATAGTTGGACTTGGATTTGAACATGGAGAAAGTTCTGGGACTGCAAACAATCAAGATCACAACAAACTGGTAAGGCAACCTAATGCTTATAAATTTAATGGGAAATGTTTTAATTGCAACAAATTTGGTCATAGAGGAAATTAGTGCAGATTTAGGAATAATAAGAATACAAACTTACCCATCGGTCAATGTTCTAAATGCAATAAAAATGGTCATAACTCAGACAATTGTAGAATGAATGTGAAATGCTATGTTTGTGGTAGATTTGGATATTTATCTAATCAATGCAGAACTCAAATCGGTCAAGGTTATGGAAAGGTTATTCAGAGAAACAATGTAACTTGTTATGCATGTAACAAGATTGGGCATATTGAAATTTTTTGTAGAAGCAAGACTATACTGAAATCAAGCAAGAATTTTCTAAACAATGGATTAAAAATAAAGATCAGAGAAGTGATGAATCTGTCACTGCACCGACAGAATAGGGTAATCCTACACCGACAGGAGATTCTTCATCCAACTAAGGAATAATCCTTAGGGGTAAGGCAAGAAATTGAAAATCATGCATTTACCCTCGGTTGATGGTAAGAAGTTATATTTCTTCTTTACCGGTAGATATGTGGAGTTTTCACTTCATCGACGAAGCATTTATTGTGGTTGTAAGTTAATTTTTGGTTATAAAGGTTCGATAACTTCTCATTTCAATCCACCAAGCATCCAAGCATTTGAAGAGAGAGAAATTGAGCGAAGGCATTTCAAAGGTGAACTAGCAAAGGTCTTTCCAAGGCATTCAAGGATTTCATAGTTTAAAGGTATTTATCTTTCGCAATGGCATCTTCATCTTCTGTTCCCGAATTCCTAGCAAACCCTACCATTGTGGAGAGCATAAAATGACCTAGACCCATTTTCAAGATCATTCCTAAGATAGCAAAACTGGATGACTCTATTGGTGCATTTTCTAGAATCCCGAAGGGAGTCGCGTTTGCTGAAGACCCTAGGGCATACATACATTGTTACATAGAAATTTTAGGGTCCGAAGATTTGATGAACATGTATATGAATGTAATCACTAACAAGAATGGGGTAGTGAAACCAGAACATAAGGTAGTTGAGGATTTAGGTTTCATAGATATCCTCCATATGCCAGAATTCTCAGATGAAGCCGTTTGCTATGTCCTTAGCAGGGTTCATGGTGAATTTATGTGGTTGGACTCAGTATTTAAGATTACCAAGGAAGCTATTAGGGTTGTTACTGGTTTACCATCCATCGACACTAGAACTGACAAGAAGAAGAAAATCCCTAACAAAGAGGTTATGATCTTAACCGTAGCTACATATGATAAGCGGTCACTTAGGGTCAATGATATAAAGGATACAAATGTTAAATTTTCTAGAATGGTGATTGGATATAAAGTTGGTCATACAATAGGTTGAATTTTGTATCTAGTTCATGCATTCATAGTGCTCATGAGATGATTATAAATAATGCTAAAATTGACATATGTGAATGGTTAAAGGATGAATTGCTAGAGAATTTGGATAAAATCAAAGGTGATAAGAAAAGAACCTTCAAATTTGGCAGTCTGTTAGTATGCTTAATGCTTTACTTTTCAAAAGAGATCCCCGGTATAAGACACAAGGATTTTGCCTATGATATTTTTGTTGGAAAATAGATAAAGGAGATAATTACCGGTATGGGATCTGATGGTGATGAGTTGGTAAAAGTATATTTCAAAAAATTTCAAGCTAGGATGAAACAAAGGGAAAGGATTCCCCAAAGCATTATAGATAAGTATGATAAACAGATATGCTTTGTAGTGAAAAGAGATGAAGTTTGGATGGAGGCAGTTAGACCTAGAACTGTCTGGATTACTGAAATGGGATATGAGGCAGATTCTCACATCTTAGACTCATATGCTAAAATACTCCTAGATGCTCCACCGGAACCAACAAAGGAAATATTTGGTAATGCTGAAACCATTGAAAGTGGTGTAGCTATGATGAAGGAGAGGAAGAAAAGAGATAAATTTATGAAAGATGCTTCCAAGATGGTAAAGGATGTTATAGAAGGATTGATGAATCTTAGTGGTATTCTTGCTAGTGTGAAAGAAAGTCAATCAGAATAGCAACCGGTAGCTCACATTTCCCCTATGGCTACTACATCTGATTCTGATGATGATAAGGCAATTGAATTCAAGAGAGTGGACAGGAAGAAAAGAAAACCCTCACCGACACTTGATCCATCTCCCAAGAAGTCAAGGACATAGAGAAAGAAATAATAGGCTGTAAGAGAGCCCAGTGGTCAGAAGAAGAAAGTGACTCCAAAGAAGAAACCTGAACCTAAGGCACCGAATACTCTTACACCAGAAGAGTTGATCAATGAAATCACCCAAGATGGTAACCTTAGTAATGTAGATAAATTTTAATTTTATCATTCTTTCAAGGATTCAGATAAAGAAACCATAGAAGAAAGTATTATTTTATATCTTGATATCTACAAGAAAGTTCTTATTGAAGTTATAGATGTTTTGCCAAATGATTTATACTTAAGGTTAGAGGCTAAAAGAATGTATGTTATGGAGTTAGACAAGAAATTAAAGGTAGAAGCTCTACTTGTTGTGCATCTTGTTAATTCCAAGCAAGAAATTGATAATTTAATATCAGAAGCAAATAGAACAGTTTTTGTAAGTGGTCATCGACAAGTTAGCCTTATGGGAAGCAGAGTTAAGGAAATTGCAGATGAGACAACGGATAAGTGGGATATATTTTTTGTGGAAAGAGAGAAGAAAGAAGAAAAGGACAAATAGAAAATGGACATGTCATTTACCAAGGTATATCAGAAAGACAAAGGTAAAGGAAAAATTGGTAGTGTACCTGATACCATGGTCAAGGATAACCTTCCTCCACTGGCATAGGACACCCCACCAATAACTGGAGAGGCACCGGCACAAACTGATAATCAACTGAAAGAGAAGATTGAGGAAATGACAAAAGATGACACTAATCTGAAGTCAAACATTCTTTTTACTATGAATGTGGACACTCGAGACTTTAACATTGTCATGGATAAAGAAAATACAGAGGTAAAGAGAGCTGAAGCTACAAATATTGAGGTCTCTGAGTCACCGGTAAACACTATTGACTCTCAGTAGAATATTGAAGAAACAACTGAAGTTAAGAAAATAGAAACCATCCCTAATGGTACTCATCTTAATACTGAAATACCGACAAAGCACAGGCAGAAGCAATAGTAGAAAAGGGACAAGAATAGAGTATAGTTGAACCGACAGTCAGCAAGGCAAACAATAAGGTTGAAAAAAAAGTTGAAAAACAGAGTGAGCATAAGGAAGAAATAGTGAATAAAGAAGATGTCAATGATGGAAGCAAGATTACAGAAGTGGTTAAGGTTAATGTGCAAAAATCCAGAGATGATAAGAAACCAACTACAGAACCTCACACTCCGCCTAGCACTTCCACCATGGATTACAGACCTACTAATGTGATAGATGTACTTCTAGATTCCATAAAGAAGATCACTGAATGCAATGCCTTAGCATTTAAGGCCATTGATGATACATTACCTATTTTGAAAATGATTGCACTAGATTGTAAGATAGATCATATTTCTGGATCTTTAGGTAAATTGGACACATTGTCCAAATTCATTTCTTCAAATATTCTAACTGTAGATAAAATTAATGAAGAGATTGTTAAGGAAAGGGTGAATAAGGAGAAAGGTGAATTCTTTGATAAGACTATCAAGGACTATACTAAGCATATTGATTCCTTATTACCGGTACTTAATTCCACCATTTTGGAATATAAAGAATTGTATAAGGAAGCATGCAAGCCTCACCACCTAACAGAGGATATTGATGAGGAGATAAGGAAAACACAAAAAGAGATTGATGATATAGCAAATAACATGATAGATTCTTCGGAACTTACTTCAGTTTTGGATCAAGAAATGACAGTTTTTGAAGAAAAAATTGAAAAATTAGAAAAAGAAAAAGCAAGGATAAGAATGAAGGTATGTGAGCTGAAAAATAAACTTGGTCCTAGATTGGACAACCTTCTAACACAGTGGATTGAGCTATCTAAAGCAACCATTCAAGGAGAAAGATCACCAAAGCAACAGATGCATTATCTAACCAGGATGATCCAACAGACTGAAACCATTATTTCTAAAAGCACTAAATTTATGCAAAGTCTTAATCTGATTTTAGCAAATATCTTTCAGATTGTACATAACCGGTTACAAGCTTTGAGGTAGAATTTTGAATTCTTTGACTCTTTTTTTGACATTCTTTGTCATTGATGTCAAAGGGGGAGTAGTAGTGTGGGAGAAAAATGTACAAAAGAGATCATTTGATCAGGGGGAGCACTCTTACTCTTTGATCAGTTTTGGACTTCATTTTTGGATATCAGTTTTTGGATTTTTCTCATGAGTGTTGCCATCAATGCTAAAGGGGGAGATTGTTGGCATTATACACTCAGATGAGAATAGTTGATGTTGTCATTGATGGCAACCAACTGGTAATATGGTTCATAGGTTACACTGGCAACATACATCATCTACCAGCACCTGCAGGCACAACAAAGATTATTCACACCGACATCTAGTCTACTCTGACAAAAGATCTTACCAGCACTCTAAGCCAACATGGAAATTATATTGTTTTGTATTGCAAAATTATATTGTATAGCCGGCATGATGTATTGTAAAGACTCATATATGTATGAGATCTTGTACGTCATTTTGTAAGTAAGAAAAATGTGTATAAGTAATGAATGTAAGTGGTATATGAGAGCGAATAACTCTATATGCATTATGATGTAACTATTTTATGAGCGAATAAAAGCAGAGCAGAGCGAAGCAAGGTTTATGGCAGAGGTATCTGACATAGCTTAAACCGGTACTGAATCAAGCATTGTAGATGCTATTTTGAGTAGTATATTGTCATTGGATTTAATAATCCAATTTTGTAGTTAGTGGTGTGAGATTTTGCCAAGATCAAGGGCACAATGAAAAGAATAAAAAAGAGACAATAGAATGAAAAGAACAAACTGTATTCTCATCAATATGCAAATGATCAACTGGATTCTTACAAATACAATGAATATAGGCCTGCTTATATAGGCAAGACCATATGGATGTACGAGCACACAATCATGACATGTGGCTCAATGAGAAACAAGGGTAGGTAAGAAATACTAGGGGTAGGTAGGAGAAATTGTATAATATTCCACAAGAGGTGGAGGACCTACCAAATGTGGAGTGTAACAGCAAGATAAGACCACAAAAGGTGGAATTTCTCCTACAAGCTCTATCCCTATGTGCACACTTCCCTAAGTGTCTCAAATCCAAACTACGAAGAGATACATTATCCTAAGTTAACTTAAGTAAAGTGTAATAATATCCATAATGAATATTTATTTACACCAACACCCCCCCTTAAGTGCAACTTAGGGGAATGAAGACTCAAGTCAACAATGCAAGATGGGTCCTGGCTGCTAGGCCATGATAGGTACCCATGTACAATATGCAAATGCAAGCAAAACTATGCAATGCAATCTCTCACAAACAGAGAAAGGGAGAAAACCCAGTGGGAAAAAAATCCCCCCCAAAAGAGAGATGAATGTACAAAAGACTCTTAAATAAGAAGGACAAAACCTCAAAGAGGAAAAAGTCCCCCCCATAAGAGAGGAAGGAGAAGTCAGCTGACCCCCCCTAATGACACATCTCGCACCCCCAAGAGAGCTCGCAACTGCTGCAACTTAATCTCGGTGAAAGGTTTGGTGAATAAGTCATCAACCTGCTCTGTTGTAGGATAATACTACAAATCAATGGCCTGCTCCTGAATAAGCTCTCGGATATAGTGCATATGAATCTCGATGTGTTTGGTCCGCTGGTGCTGGACCAGGTTCTTCAAGATTGCAATAGCACTCTGATTGTCACAATGTAGAACTGTCAGTTGTGGAGTGGTGAACCCAAAATCTGTGAGAATCTGCTAGAGCCAAATGGTCTCAGTCACTGCGTTAACAGCGCCTTGATACTTAGCCTTAGTCGAAGAGAGAGCAATAACATGTTGCTTCTTGCTCTACCAACAAATGGGGCTTGAACCAAAGTGAAAACTGTAACCAAAAGTAGACTTATGATCATCAAGATCGCCAACCCAATCAGAGTCTATGTAACCAACCAAGCAAAGTCTTGTGCCTGCTGCATAGTGAATCCCACAGTGATGTGTACCCTGGATGTAATGAAGGATGCGTTTGGCGGCTTTCCAATGAAGCTCATGTGGTTCCTGCATGAAGTGAGAAACCATGCCAACTGCAAATGAAATATCAAGGCGTGTATGAGTCAAGAAGATGAGACTACCCACAAGATGACGATACAAAGTGGCATCAACTAGTGGAGAAGAACATTGAGCCTCAAGCTTGACTCCTGAAAGAAAGGGAGTCAGTGCAGGCTTACAATCAGCCATATGAAAGCGTGCAAGTAGATCAAGAGCATACTTGGGCTGCGATAGTGTAATCCCAGAAGGTGACTGTGAAATCTCTATTCTGAGAAAGTAGTGCAAAAGACCCAAGTCAGTCATAGCAAATATGTCATGCAAAGCAGATTTGACCCTGCTAATGATGGATGTGGTACTCCCTGTAATGATCAAATCATCAACATAGAGCACAAGTATCAAGTGAGAGTCATCATGTTGTAAAATGTAGACATTTGGATCATAATGACACCTGGTGAACACTGCTGAGAGAAGAAAGGAATCCATCTTGGCGTACCAAGCCCTGGGGGCCTACTTAAGGCCATAAAGAGATTTCCTTAGTCTGCAAACCAAGGAAGTATCTTGAATGAAACCCTGTGGCTACTCCATATAAATCTCCTCATCAAGATCACCATGAAGAAAAGCACTCTTCACATCCATCTAATGTACAACCCAACCATGAGCTGCAGCAATAGCAAGTGTCAAGTGAATGGAGTTCATCTTGGCTACGGATGCAAAGGTCTCAGTATAGTCAACACCTGCAACATGAGAGAAACCATTCGCAACAAGCCGAGCCTTGTACTTATCCACACTACCATCTGTTGCAAGCTTGGTCAGATAGATCCACTTACATCAAACCATCTTTCTCCCCTTAGAGAAATGGACTAAATCCCATGTGTTGTTCCTCATCAAGGAACTATACTCTTCCTCCATAGCTTGGTCCCACTCAGGAACCCCTGATGCTTCCTGAAATGTATGTGGATCGGAAGTGGTAGCAATGAATGCATGTGGAAGATCCTGATGCTGTGATCGAGTTCTCCGTGTATCTAAAGGATCCCCAACAAGAGAACCCACAAACTCAAGTGTCTATCGAGCCCAACGAGGTCGAGGTGGAGGTGGAGAACGAGGCTCCTCAACTACAAGTGGACCCTGCGGAGGTGTAACCCTGCGAGTCAGAGTTGAAGGAGTCTTGTCATCTGAATCACTAGCATCACTATCCACAATGGAGGAAGGTGGAGGAGGTAGAGAGGCTAAGCTAGGTGAGCTTTCCTCAAAGTGAACACTCCTCTCAATGAACACCTCATGTGTCTCAGGATCCATCAATCTATATGCCTTAACACCCTCAGGATATCCAACAAATATGCAAGGCCGACTCTGAGGTTCCAATGCCTTGCGTTTCTGCGGAGGTATGCGAGCCCATGTTGAACACCCAAAGACTCTGAAATGTCTCACAATCAGTTTCCTACTAGCCCAAGCCTCAAAAGGAGTAACACCTTGCAAAGCTTTGTGAGGAACCCAATTCTGGATGTGTGTGGCACAACTGATAGCCTCTACCCAAAAGGCGGGATCAAGAGATCGTGCATGAATCATACAACTAGCCATTTCTTTGAGAGTTCTATTCTTGCGTTCTGCAACTCCATTCTGCTGTGGAGTGTATGCAATAGAATGTTGAAGATCAATCCCCTCAAATGTACAAAAATCCTCAAGTCTCTTGTTCACATATTCCCTTCCATTATTTGTACGAAGAATCTTGACCACTTTCCCGGATTGCTTTTCCACACGAGTCTTGAAGTCCTGAAATATGTCAAATACGTCACTCTTATGAATGAGAAAGTAGACCCAAGTAAAGTGGGAGTAGTCATCAATGAAGGTGAGGACATAGCGGGCCTTACTAAATGAAGGTATTGGAAATGGACCTGCTACATCATTGTGAACAAGTTGAAGAACTTCCAAAGCTCTCCAAGCTTTTCCCTTATCAAACTTATCCTCGAGATGCTTGCCCAAGGAATAACCTGAACATACACCTTCTGAAAAACCGATTCAAGGTAGACCTATGACCATGTCTTTAGTGCTGAGCTGTTGAAGATAGCGGTAGTTGAGGTGACCAAACTGCTCATGCCATAGCTTACTTTCAAATTTTGAATGAGTAAGCAAGGCCCTAGAAGGAGAACTTGGCACAAAGTGGGAGAATGAATAAAGCCTTGAGTTGTCATTGACTTGTCCCACTACTACCAGGGCATCCTCATCAAGTTCCTTTACCACAACTAAATCTGGTGTAAACTCAACCTTTTTCCCATTCCCATAGTGAGTGATTTGGTAGATAGAGAGAAGGTTGGTAGACAAGTTAGGAACATAGAGAACATTCTCAAATGTTCCATCATCCATGTCAACTGAACCTTTCCCTTCAACATCTACTTGTGTATCATCACCTATGTAAATGTGAGGTATCTTAGATGACTCCAATGAAGAAAATTGCTCCTTTGTAGAACCCATGTGATATGAGGCACCCGAGTCAAGTATCCATTGCTGTGAAGAACTTGTTGTAGCCACAAATGCTTGCCCTTTTCCCTTGGAATGTGAGGAAGAGGAAGGAGATGAATCCTTCTTTGTGTAGCCAGATGGCAAGTTGATGTTGTTTTTCTTAAGAAGATTAGTTAACTCATCAACTTGCTTTGTGTGGCATCGATGCTCATCATGACCATACTTCTTGCAATATGCACAAGTTGGTTTATCCTTCTTAGGTGGTGTCCCCTTCTTGGAAGAGGATGAAAAATCGCCTTGTGATGGAGAGGATGATTATCCTTTTTCCTGTTGTGGCTTTGACTTAGATTGCTTCTTCTTCTTGTTGGAATCTTTGCCTTGACTTCCTTGATTCCCTTGATTAGCCACCAAAGCCTGGGACTTCGAAGACTTGAGAAGCCCCATGTTCAACAACTTAGATTGTTCCAATATCAACATTTATGTGAAAGCATCAAATGAAGGCATAACATAGGAACTCCCCACTATCAAATGATGAGTTTGGAAGCTAGACACAAATGCCGCATATTCTGGTGCAAGCTTGTCCAACAAGTTGAATATCAACTAAGCATCCTTTTTGTCAATTCCACAATCCTTAAGCTTTGCTCTTAGCTCATTTGCTTTGGTGACATAATCTTGGATTGTATCAAAACTCTTGGGATCCAAGTTGGTGAGCTCGTTGTCAATCTTATAACCTTTGATTTCATCAACTTGACCAAACAATTTCTAAAACATATCCCAGTCATCTTTGATTGTAGTACACTTCTCAATATGAAAGATGAGGTCATCTGATACATACTTGCACAAAGTTCCAACAACCATGCAATTCTTAGTGAGCCATTCTAACTGAGCATTAGGATCAGCCTTAGGATCAGGTGGTGCTGCTATTGTTCCATCTATGTAATGCGTAAGACCTTTTTCCATTAATTTGCTCCATACTTTAATTTTCCATGATGCATAATTATGTGGAGTTAAAGGTGGAAATTTATGAGGACTCATTGCAACAAAAATGAAAGAGCACAAGGAAAGAGAGGAACAATCACACAAGACACCCCCCCAAATTCACTCAATCAAAGAACCCCCCCCCCCCAAAGAAGTGATGATTTGACACTTTATACTTAGTGCGTGTATAATGGGCCACTTGCAAAAAATGACAAAGTGGACTTTTGATTTCAATTTTACAATTGCCTCAATAAGGCCAAAAGAAACTCAAACTAATAGTGCAAGAGATCTAAACTAAGATCCAAGCAATTTACAAGTACCAAATAGGCCAAATAAGACCAATATCTGAAAGTACAATTTCCACTTAAAATCTTTGAAATCTGATCATAGATTATGAAAGTAGATGAAAAAAATGCACTTTCAAAAAAATAGCACCTGAAAAGGAGGTTGTATGAGCTCAAACAAGGCCTTTGAAGTTGCAGAATTGAGGATTTAACAGGTACAACTGAGAGAATCTGAAAATTCCAAAAAACTTGTGCACCAAAACCAGAAAATAACCACACCACTACGAAGAGCACAAAAAATTAGCCCAAATAAAAAAAAAAATGCACCCAAAAAGGAGCAAAATTGAGCAAGTTATGGGCCTCCAAAGTTGACCCAAAAATTCAAACTGCTCAATGGAGAGGGGTCTAAAAATTTCTAAAGAAAATGCTGACTGGGCGCTGCTGACTGGGCACTGACTGTGCACTGCTGACTGGGTGCTGACTGTGCACTGCTGATTGGGCAGAAGGTACGGATCCCAAAAACAATTTTCAATTTTTTTTTTTTTCAAAAAAAAATCTTTTCAAATTGGAAAATAATTTTCAGAATTTTTATTTTTTTTGAAAAAAAATCCGAAAATTCCGTACTATATCGCCCAAATTGGGCAGAAAATTTCCTCCACACCCAAAAATCAATTTTTCGCCAAAATAGGTCAAATTTATACTCAATTTTTATGGAAACGGCCTCCCGGACGCAATGGTGAGGTCGGAAATGCTCTAAGATGCCTCCAAAAAAATAGTCCCTCAGATCCGAAAATAGAAGCCTTCCACGGTGTCTCCAAAAACCAATCAATGAAGCCCCAATGGCTCTGATACCATGTGAGATTTTGCCAAAATCAAGGGCACAATGAAAAGCATAAAAAAGAGACAATAGAATGACAAGAACAAACTGTATTCTCATCAATATGCAAATGATCAACTGGATTCTTACCAATACAATGAATATAGGCCTACTTATATAGGCAAGACCATATGGATGGACAAGCACATAATCATGACATGTGGCTCAATGAGAAACAAGGGTAGGTAAGAAATACTAGGGGTAGGTAGGAGAAACTATATAATATTCCACAAGAGGTGGAGGACCCACCGAATGTGGAGTGTAACAGCAATTTAAGACCACAAAAGGTGGAATTTCTCCTATAAGCTCTATCCCTATGTGCACACTTCCCTAAGTGTCTCAAATCCAAACTACGAAGAGATGCATTATCCTAAGTTAACTTAAGTAAAGTGTAATAATATCCATAATGAATATTTATTTACACCAACAAGTGGGACTCCTATTTTGTATTGAGCAGTGAGCTCTAGGTTGTTGGCCTTCCTGCATGTGTAGGCCCCTATTGTATAAGTAATATTTATTCATATTGGCCAATGAGTAAATATTGTGGGTCACAATTCCCACCAAGGTTTTTCCCCTATCGGGTTTCCTCGCCAAAAATATCTATGTTATGGTGTGCATTGATGGTTATACTGTTATTTCTCCTTATTGCATTATTGTTTGTTTACCGGTATATTAATCCGGGTTATAAAGTTGCAAACCAATTTAAATCTTTCAATAACCAGTTAGACACTGATTCACACCCCCCCCCCCTTCTCGTGTCTTTGGGACTGATCAAGTATCTAACAACCGATACTCAGAATAAAGGTAACATCTTTCATTTGAAATCCAGTGTGAAGACATGTTTGATTGCACAAATTGATGAGAGTTGGCTATGGCATAAGAGGTTGTGTCATGTGAATTTTGATGGCATTGTAAAGATCAGTTCTACTAAGGTAGTTAGCGATATACCTAAGATTGTGAAGCCCTATAATCCAGTATGTAAGGAATATCAAATAGGAAAGCAAGTCAAAACATCTTTTAAGAGTATACAAGACAAATCTAATGATGTTCTTGATCTTATTCATATTGGTTTGTGTGGTCTTGCTAGAATCAAAAAAAATTTAGGGTGATAGATATTTTATGCTAATCATTGATAACTATTCTAGAATGATGTGGGTTACTTTTCTAAGGGAGAAATCTGAAGCATTTGAAAAGTTTAAAATCTTTAAAGCTAAAGTTGAGACAGAGACAGGATTGAAGATTAAATGCTTAAGGTCAGATCAGGGTGGAGAATTCACATCCGTTGAATTTATCAGTTATTATGAAAATAATGGGATAAGGAGACAATTATCTGCACCTTAGACACCTTAGTAGAATGAAGTTGTGGAAAGGAAGAACAAAAATATCCTGGATACAGCTAGAACTATGATGATAGAAGCTAATCTGCCTCATATCTACTGGAGAGAAGATGTGAGCACGATGATATACACATTCAATAGAGTTCATATTAAAGGAGACACCGGTAAGACACCTTGTGAGTTATGGTTTGGTCATACCCCTATAGTTAAGTATTTCAGAATCTTTGGTAGTAAATGCTATATCAAAAGAGATGATTCCATTGGAAATTTTGATCCTAGATGTGATGAAGGGATGTTTATTGGTTATTCTAATGAAAGCAAAGCATATAGATGTTATAACAAAAGATTGCAAAGAATTATGGAGAGCACTAATATTAAGGTGGATGAGCTTAACAGAAGTCAAATCAAAACTTATGAGAAAGAACCAATAGTGGAAATGATCATAACTGAACCGGTAGCACCTACATCAGAACAAAATGTTGAACCAGTTACTCCAGAAGTATCAGAAAATTCAACAGTATCTGAAGATCAGAGCAGAGGAACAGAAAATCAGAAGTCTCCTAAGTATGTTAGGTTAAATCATTCGGAAGATCAGATCATTGGAGATGAGAATAAAGGAGTGATGACAAGAAGGAGGTTGGCAGCTGATGAGGTATGCTTAATTTATCAAATTGAACCGGCATTAGTAATTGAAACATGTAAAAATGAATATTGGATGAAGCAAATGTTGAAGGATATAAGGGTGGATTGTAATGAACCGGTAGTTATTCACTGTGATAACTCTGTTGTTATTGACATATCAAAGAATCTGGTATTTCATTCTAAGAAAAAGCACATATCTATCAAGTACAACTTTTTGAAGGAGAAGGTGGAAGCAAATAAATTCAGACTGGTTTATGTGAACACTAAAGAGCAGATTGCAGATATCTTCACTAAACCTTTGCCTAAGGAATTATTTGAGTACTTTGGAGACAGATTGGGGGTTTCTGCCCTTCGGTAGAGACTTGAGTGATGCTGATTGGCATCAGTCTAGTATGCATTTACAAAACTACTATTCATTATGGATTGATGTGTTGGTGCTACTACTCAGGGGGAGTAGTCAGCAGTGTGGTTCAGTGGATTTATATTTTTTCTTTGATGTTTATGTCAGATTTTTGGCATTCATGTCAAAGGGGGAGAGATATATGTGAAAAACAGATCTTCACAAAATATCAGTCAAGGGGAGAGATCATAGCTTAATAGGGATATCATTCACAGGGGGAGTTTGTTAACTTCATTGTAATATCAATTTATGGGAGATTGTTGGATGTCTTCCTTTGGGGGAGACTTGTTTGGCATTTCTTGGCACTTGGATGTTTTCCACATCTAGTGTTGTTATCAATGCCAAAGGGGGAGATTGTTGGCAATTGGAGGAATTGATTATGTCTTGCATTGATGTTTTGTCATTGATGGCAACACCGACTATTTTGGTTGTTTACCGATTTTCGGTAGGTTCCGGTAGAGCGGTTGGATTATGATTTTGATCCAGTATGCTTCAGTTTGTGGAATTGGTTTGGATATGTCATTCATGCTATTCAGATGTGTATCATGATCAGTTGGTTCATGATTTGATGGCTCAGGAGATATCATTTGTTCTAGTAAGCCTTTTGGTCACCGATAAGGGTTTTATCGACAAACCTTTGTTGAAAATATTTTGGTGCACTTGATAAGTGGTGTTGGTGCAACTTCTAGATGGATTTTGAAATGTTGTTGGTTATCTTGTTCGTGTTCCTGTTGATCGGTGGTGTTGCATTTAGGACTGGACCTAATGCTATCTTATTCTGCTAGGTTATGGACTGGTTTATGTAACATGTTGGTGGATGATCCCGATGCTTTTCCAGATGGATCTATTGATTGGATTGTGTTGTTTCGGTCTTAGGCTGACTTGGTTGATCATTGGATTGCAGATTTATGTTATGAATTTATTGTATTATCTTTTAGGTGGCCAACCTAATTGTTTAGGTCCCAGATTGGTATAAATATGATGTAAGATCTCTTTGTAGATCATAGGTTTTTGGGATATAGGATTATATGTGTGCGAATAAGGTTGTAATTATATGCAAAGGTTTTGGTCAATCATAGGTGATCGAATTAGGTTGGTGGAAGAGGTTTAAGACCTCTGGTACTGAGCTTAACCAGAACTTTATTCAGGCATAGGAGATGTTATTTTTGCAGTTCACTCTTCTTTCCGGATTGTAGTCTAGATTTATTTTGTAGTTAGTGAGGCTCCTTTTGTGATGAGCAATGTGCTCTAGGTTGTTGGCCTTCCTGCATGTGCAAGCCCCTCTTTTTGTAATCACATACTTACTGCAGAAGTATTATCTGACTGTGGGTAGGCTTCCCACCATGGTTTTTCCCTTTTTCGGTTTCTCCACGTACAAATCTTGGTATTATCTTTTGTGGATGGTTGGTAAATGTTTTGTGGTTTATATTTGTGTTTAACTGTTATATCTTCTATTCCGGTATTTGGTTTATGTATTTCGGCAATAAGGTTTTAATGCTTGAAGTTCTATAATTTGTTGTCAACTAATTCACCCCCCCCCCCTCCACCAGTTATCTAAGTTGTCTAACACCACAAACCATCAACACCAACATCACAATACTACCAAGCCATACTACATCCATACCAACAGTACCAACATTTGGATCATAGGTTTGACATCAATGACAACAAATATGCATGTGTAACAATCTCCCCCTTTGTCACTGATGACAAAACAAAAATATTTCCAAACCAATACTACCAACATTTGGATCATATGTTCGACATCAATGACAACAAAGATGCACATGTGTAACAATCTCTCCCTTTGTCATTGATGAAAAAACAAAAATATTTCTCTTGAGAAACTTCTCCCCCTATCAATAAGATTTCTCTCCCTTTGACATTAAAGGCAAAGGGTAACTTTTTTGCCAAAATAGACTAATAAAACTGTAACTCCCTAACAAAACAATAAAAATAAACAAATTAAATATAAGTAATTCCATGCAAATTGTCATGCACTGTTAGGCCAGATATCTTTGAACTAATTCTTGAAACCCTTAAGAGAAGAGTTCCATGAGTGAATAGTGGCTGAAAGAATCCTACTCGGACATTCACACTCAAGACTCAGATTGACTGCAACGTCAAAAATATAAATGCATCCATCACACTTCATTCTACCTTTTCAACTTTTGCCAATAATTTGATAAATGTAGACAATTGCAATTCCATCGTGTCCTTAAGACCACAAAATAATTTCATATACTCATCTCTCTATCTCTACCTTTGGTGCAACTAAGAGTGGAGATCTTTAACCTTATATCTCATAGCACCATTTGCATCCTTGTAGATATCAAATGAATGAGATAACTTGGTAAATTGAGACTCAATAAAGTCTATCTCATCCTTAAATTTCTTTATGGCAGTAGGCCACCTCAAACAATACCGATACAACCATGTGGCATTATCCATCACTTTCTGAAACTCAAGCAGGTCATGTTTAAGATTAAAATGTACCCTTAGGCACTTCTCAGACATTTTCTCTGTTAAATTTGTCTTTATACAAGGTTCACTTGATTCACTGGTAACACTACTAGGAACAAGATTGTTTTGGAGAAAATATGTCATACATGCTTATTCAATAATGTCTCGATCATATGTCAGAATTATAAGATACAACTCACCAACATTCTTTAGACCATTAGGTCAACCAATCAAGCCAAGCATCTTACCAACATCAAGAGAATTTTCCTTAGAATGAGCAGGGGAAGCAACAATCTTTTCTTAAATCATAACATCCTTCTGCACACTAGCCTTTCTTGGTTATTTATCATCACTTTCTACAATTACAACTTCTAGACATTCCTTCCTTTCCAAACTCACATGCTCAAATTTCAATATCTTAGGTACAGAGGAAGAAGCCTTTGTAGATGATTTCCTAGATCTTTTGCCTTTTGATACACTTTCAACCTTACTAACTTTATTTCTACTAGACATCCCCACAATCTCATCATATGTCTTGAATCTTTCTTCACTCAAGTCTTTAGGAATTTTAGGAAGTATCTCTTCACACTTAGCAACTCTTCGATCACACTTGCACAAATGAATTCCAAAAATCAGTATATAATCTCCACTTGGGGTTTCTAAAAGGTCTTCAAAAAGCTAATACACTATACATCTAACACTATAGAAAAAAAAATTGGATCACCAAAACAACTCAAGAGCCACCAAAAATACCTTCCAAACATTTGCAATGTTGAGAACAACCCAACATTGAACCAAGAGGGGATAGAAGATCCATGTTAAGCTCTCCCCCTTAGACAATGTTATCTGAGTTAGTTACTGGAAGAAGGGTAAACACCCATAGTAGGTGTGGATCCATCTTTAATCTTTTTCCTCAACCTTATCATTTGATGTCTTCGTGCATGCCATCTTCATCTTCTACTTTTCTTCACTGATATCAATTCTCTTTTTCAGACCACTAGTTTTCTCAATTCTATTTTTGCAATATTTTGCAATATGTCCCATCTTATTACATTTGTAGAATACTAGACCTTTTTGAGGTCTAATTCTTCCAAAATTCTTATTTTTAGCGCATTCAACAACTTTATGTCCATATGCATTGCAAGCATAACAATATCCATTGAAGTGTTGAGCATTTTTGTCAAATCTTGAATTTCCATTCCAATTCAACCTACTTCTGCACTCATTTACTTTGTGTCCAAAATTATTTCAATGGTGACAATTTACATTAAACGATTGATTTTTAATTTGATATTTGCATTCACTAGCTTTATGTTCAAGTCCATTGCATGTAAAACAATTACAATAAAAATATGAATACCTAGAGGGAACAAGAGGAGATCTCCTAACACTTTTTGAGTTTCTATCTGAACTAAAATTCTTTTGATCTCTATTAGAGTTATTCAAACCATCATTAATCTTGTCTTTTCCTTTATCTTTCTTCGAACATTCACCTTCTTCAAAGCCAAGTCTACCTTTATCTTTAATTTGTTTAGAAATGAGAATTGATCACAAAATCTAGAACTTCACCACCACCTTTGGGTTTTAGCCTATTGTCAATATGATCCTTTGCATCTTTCAATTCCTTTTTAAGTTTGGTTACCTCCTCTTCGAGTCTTGAACATTCTTTAGTCTTTTCATCAAGATTTGTCTCAAAATCATTGATGGCCTTCTTTCCATTATCAAGTAGGCTTCTTAAGAAATAAATCTTTTCAACTTCCTTCTTATGCTTTTTTCTGTTTTCATCCAGGTCTACCAATGAAGATCTCAATTCACCCTATATGTCAACCACACCATCAACATCATCCCAATCATTTTGATCAGAAGCATCCATGTTATTCAATTCTTCTCCAAACATAGTGTTTGAAATCCTAGATCTACCTCAATGGTTAATCTATCTATTCAGGAACTAAAGCTCTGATACTAATTGTTGAACACTACCGAATGTTGAGCGGGGGGGGTTGAATCAACATACACTAGAACTTGATCAGATTAAACTACTTAAACTTAAACAACGACATCCATTCAAATCAATGTGCAAGAAAGTAAACAACAAATGCATCCACACAAGAACACCAAGATTTTTACGTGGAAAACCCAAACTAGAAAAAACCAAAGTGAGAATAAAACTCACAATTTGTATTAACTATTTATAATATTTTAGGCCACAAGCCAGGGAGCTCACTGTTTCGTACTTGTAGGCTAAGACACGCTACCTTAGAGAAAGATGCAGTAAAGGGAATTGCATGATTGAAGATTGCTTCTTTAGGGCAAGATACAAAATGACTATCTAGTTACAATATGAAAAATAGATTGAACTGCATAGGAAATATCATTTATCAATATCCAGATGATAGTTCACAGAACAATACTCATCTAACTTCTCTACAATATTTTTGGACCACTGCTTCCCTCAAACTTGCACCACAAATCAACTCATAGCCACATACAGTTCTTTGTACACCATTTTGTTACTATAACCCAACATGTTTGTTCATTATATACCATCCAGATCAACACTATAACCCAACATGTTTGCTCATTATACAACATTCTGTTACTATAACCCAACATATTTATTCATTATATAGCATCCAGATCAACACTATTCTTCATACGGTCGGTCGCAAATTAGTGATCCCACAATAGTGGGTTACACTTTTTGTCACAAACAAAACTTGTTGGTTGCCCATTTTTTTTTGAAGGCCCTTCAAGTGAAGGGGAACCTTCGCTCAAATGTCCTTTTGTGTTCGCTTGAACACCCCCATTCGAACGAACACCTCAATATGGCTGGGTTCGCTTGAAGGCCTTGTCGACCAAATTTTTAATTATTTTAGGGGGGTTCACTTGAATCCCCCTTCATTCAAACCCCCTTATTTTGCACTTTTTCCTCTCCATCTACAATTTTCTAAATATTTTTGGCTTTTGAGGCTCACATTGAGGATCAAAATGGAATCAACTTGACAAACCTAGTTACAAAATCATAGTCCTCGAAATGAGCTTTCCAACAAGTATAGTTTTAATATATTTTACTTTTACTATGATTTTTTTATTTTGAGTTCTATTAAATAGGTTTTTCACTGAACATCAACTTCTCTATTCTACACAAGGGGAAAACTAGTAAATTAAATTAAAAAAATTGAAAAATATGTACACACTAGTTATTGATGTCCTTGTTCCAACAATAAAAAATGAATTCTGATATATATAGAACAAGTTATGTACAACTACATACACTTATGTCTAAATTATAATTACTTCGACTTCAAAACTTAATTAAAATAAATAAAAATGCAACAAAACATTATGAAACCAAATGCAAACACTACATATCGATGTTACAAATCTAAATTCAAAAGAATCATAATTTTACCCCTTGTAGGAAAAAATTATACGCAACGACATGCAACTCACTCTTTAAAAATGGTGTTTTCTATAAAAAAACTAGTATTCAAAGGAGATGGGAAAAGAAATACAATTTGATTCCAAAAAAATTAAAAATATATATTTAGAATCTACATTAAAAATGTCACAAATCACTAGTTTTCGTAATCTTCAAATTTCTCACGGTTTAGCAACTATAGGTGTCAGAAAGTGAAGATTTAGTTTAAAATGTTCATTTCAATGTCAAGTTTGGACAAAAAGTGTAACCCACTATTGTGGGATCACTCAAATAGATGTAATGTGTATATTATAATCAATACAACAAATGTGAAATGCACAAAATCGTGTAAAGACCTACAACATGTCGACTCACCCTCCACATGGACCCAAAACGACACAAACCAATCTATCTACACAAAATATCAATCTGAATCCAACAACAAAATAAGTGGTCCACCACAAAAGAAGCACAACTCCTTAGGAATAATAACAACTGATCCATAATGTCCTTGAAATAAATATCAAAACAAAGAAAGTAGCACATACCTTCGCCCACTCCTGGAACAATACCATAACTGATTATAGGCAACAATGTCACCCAAGAACAACTCATCCAATCAATTGGGAATCTAAAATCAAGCTACTAGAAACAACGATGCAATAATCAACATAGCCATCTGAAACATATTTAGTGCAAACAAATATTTTGGACTATCATACTGTTCACCAGAACAACCAACAGAGCTAACACCACTACTTCTGAACCAAATAAGGAACATTAGTCATCTAGAAATGCCTCATGTCTTCATCCTAATCCATCCGCACAACATCAATCTATAAAATAACTCTATAACATATAACCAATTAGATAGGCATCTAGACCAGAAATCGAATACAATTACACATTCGGAACACAAAACTACCAAGCAAAATACTAAACCATACATTACTACTATATACACTTTGGTACCACGAACCATTAGCACCAACATCATAATACTACTGAACCATATACATCCATACTATCATCACAATACATCTGAACCAACAGTACCAACATCCAGACCATAGGTTTGACATCAATGACAACAAAGAGGCATATTTGTAACAGGTTTGGTAGCACATTATTTTGATCCTAAGGTTAATACCATATTTTGATTTTGATTGCATATTACTTATGTTATGAAGCGAGAATGTGTTTTCAATTCATATTGGCTTCCAAGCTATATTGAGACTTAGTAATTATATAAATATTGGCACTTGTATGGGTATGCGTATCCATGGCTATATTGGTATACGTGTTCACAAGTATGTGTGCGTATACACACACACATTTATGTATACGTGTATTGATATAGTGATATATACATTACTATTCATTGATATCAAGAGTTCATTTCTCAAGCATGTGCATATATGAAGCATCAACATATCAATGTAATTGAAGATAATGAGTTCCATTTCCAAAGAGAGTCAACATGTACCTAATATTAAGACAAAGACATCTAGGTGCAAATACATAGATAGAAGTTCAAGGTATTCAAATTTATTTCATTTTCATATTAGTTAAAACAATGCAATAACAATTCTATGTAAGCAACATCATTCATTCAAAAAATATCTCGACATCATATCATTCAAATGCAATTACTACTTGAAACTTGTGGTGTGCGTGATAGGTATCCATCATGTGCATCCTTTACCAATTGGCTAGAATCCTCTCCTCAACTATGTTCTCGTCTTCGACTCAACCTTCATTCAATCACACTCATTTACACATCAAATAGATTAGTTTTCAAAATCATAACCGAAATATGTACATAGTAGGAATTTAAAAATAATAATATCATTATTAGATCATCATCTTTTCATTTGCATTTTTAAATAAAAAAATATTTCTAACATATATAATAATTTTAAATAAATCAATGATAACTAATTAAAATCAAAATCAAGTTTATTTCATTAATTTAATCAAGCCAAAAAGATGAGACGTGACAAAATGCATAAGAAGAATTATAAGGAAGTTTTATCTTAGATCTTTTATCATCTCTTCTAAATATGATTCCACTTACACAGGTTATTTTATTTTTGAATATCCTATTTTTATATACATACTTAAATCCATTTTGAGGTTCTTTTATAGGTTCACGTGATAATAGCTTCTTGGTCCAAAATTATGTTGAACTAAAAAAGGCTTGCTATAGTTACCATGCTCACATTCTCTAGATTTTTTACTCTTCATGTTTTACAATAACCATGTGATAATATCTTATGCTAATATGATGATTATGACTTTGTATTAATTATTGTCATAAGAACATATCACATATTGTATATGCTTATAAGATTCCTTTATTTAGCATTCATGCATTCTCTCACATTGATTTACAACCCTCATTAGGGGCAATGTTGGGGTAATGTAACATCTTAATTCTCTTTACGCTGTCATAATATATCACATTATCATATGTCATGGTTGCCTAAGTGATATCTTATATGTTGTCATATTTTCATGCTTATATCTTATTCAGTCTCCTCACAATTAATTACATTTTGTGCATGCAACTAATTAAAGAGAGCATACACAATTGTTAATGCCACTCTACCTAATTTGATCACGAGGATAATCACACACTTATTTAATTTTATAGTTATCAAGAGTAGTATCATTCTAACCATTGAGTGCAATATTATTTTAGCTATTTATGCAAACTCAAGTTAACTGTTATTAGGTAGTTTTTATTGTTGTCTCTTGGTAGTGTCCTATGGTTGCTCTTGACTATTATCCTATTCTACTTTTTTTATTCATAAATAGCTAGTGGTTATGTTTGTTCTTATTGTAGGATGCTTTTGATGGGAACTACTAATTATATATTTTTTCTTTCGTGCTTGCAAGTTTTTAAGGTGGGGCACTCTTTATAAAAAAAAAAACGTGTATTGAAGTGACATCTACTTTCATAATTGTACCTCTTTTATGAGTACCTAAAATATTTACTTTTGTGTTGGTTGCTTGATTTTAGGCTCATGCGCATCTTTATGTTAGTTCACATGCAAGTCAAAGTAGGGGTTACCAATAAAAATTGCATAACTTGCACTTTTCTCTTTCATTTGGGATTCACTTTGACTTATTTTTCCTTTAATATAATGACCAATGTACAAGATAATATATTTTATGTAGAAATTTGAGAAATAACTTAATCTCAAGTCATTGCTAAAATCTAGACTCAACCCTCAATTTTCTACATTTTTTTAATCTAGATTCAAATTTATACCTATAAAAATAATCTTAATTAAATATATAATTTGTAAAACTAATTTTTAAATTTTCATAATTTAAATATTTTTATAATACTAATTTATAAAAATAAACATTGTTTACATTGTCATATTCCAAAAATTCCAACTTTTTATATTTACAAATTCACCTCATTAAAATAAACTCACCGGGAAGTTTATTGACATTTTGTGTGTGTTGTACATTCCCACAATCAATGGATTCGCTTGGACTTTGTGTAATGTAATATAAATCCAAACTAATTTATCAAACTTTTAAAACCATGTCGTACAAATTTGTAGTCGGTATAACGTGTTGTCCGCACTGTGTGCCCTATATCATTCATTCTTTTTTTTCCAATGAAAGATTAGATCTAATTTTATTTTAGAAAGTTTTATAGTTATTTGAACATTTTGGAATTTTCAAAAGAGGAACATCGGAGTTGTTAAATGGAAGATTTTATGATTAGTTTTAATTGGTTGGATATCTTAACAGATGAATGGAAGAGTCTTTATATTTAAAAATTAAATGTTGACTTTTAAATAATGATTCTTTCATGATCATCTTCTTATGTATAATAAGATCAGTTTTTGTTTTATTTTGTTAAAATATATAATTATAAATTTTAAAAAAATTATAAGATATTTTTTCTATTTTTTTTTATTAATTTATTAGAAATTTTTATTATTTTTTTCATTTATCTTATCTAGTTTCTAGGTCTTGTGTCAATTGATTATGAGTCTCAATTTCTTCCATCCTTTTAATCATTGGGATTGCTAAAATCTTTGCTTCTTTCTTCCTTGTTTTCATATCTTGATGATAGATCATGGAGTTCGATCCAAAACATTGTCGATAAAAATCTACATGATCAAATCCTTAAAAGTATAAACTAAAAACCCTACTTGATTATAAATTTTTAAAGAAGATATTTTCCTTTCATGATTAATCTTATTTTATTTCCTTAATATATCTATAATTTCAATCTTTAAAAAATTATTATATTTTAAGTATATAAATAATTTTTATGATTAAATTACTGTATCAATTTTAACACATTAAATAGAAAAATCACTTAAAATCATGAAATTTCTACAATTCTTTCTCATTTATTTCATGTGGTTTCTAGGTTCTTGTGTCAAGTGCCAGTGTGCCTCAATTTTTTCTATCTATTTAGTCATCTTTGTCCCCTAATATCTTCACTTTTTTTTCTCTTACTTTCATATTTTGATGATAGATCAAAGAGTTTTATCCAAAATGTTGGCAATAAAAATTACATAATCAAATTCCAAAAAAACATAATTGATCATAAACTTCTTTAGGGGAAGAGCACACATCCTAACTTGGCGCTTCTCAAAATCCTACGTGGAAATTTCAAATCACTCCCAATTTTTTTATAGTAGCTTACTTAGGCAAGTCCCCTTTGTGCAAAAGAGGCCCCAATATGGCAAGTCCCCTGCGTGCAAAAGAGGCCCCAATAGTTCTGCAGCTGATATGGTATCACCCGATTGGTTACTTTTTACAATATTAGTACATTTTCTGACAACTATTAGTACGTTTCCTAACAACTATTGGTAAATTTCCTAACAAAAATTGGTATTTTATGTTTCAAACAATGGGTTTCATTTGTTCAATTTTTGGAACAAAAGATATCAACAACCCTCACAACAATTGGTACATGCTCAACTACCGGTGCTCTTCCCCTATTTTCTTTACTCTAAATCAAAACTTCCACAAAAAAATTATTTTATCAACTTTTTTTAAATACTAAAATATTTATTTTATGATTACTCAAACTCTAGTCATAATGCATTGTGAAAATTGCCTTTTTATATATATTGAAAACCAAATAAAAATGTGTAAAATATTTGGTCAAGATTAGTTCCATTTGCAATAATAATGTCTGAGGGTGAAGTAGGCGGTGGGAAGGAGTCCAACTTGTCATAAATTGTCATAAATTGTCATAAATCCTTGCATAGCAATTTGTCATACACTTGTCATAACTTTGCTATTCTTGATTTGAATTTCCATTCGAATCATTATCATGCTAATTTGATCCATCTCTCCAATTTGTCTATAAATTGGATGAATTTCTTCAATCAAATCCCTTGATTCTTGACCCCTAATCAGATTATCAAATTTCTAGTTAATCACGCTTCGAGTACTCTTGAGCAATATCTTATTTACTTGCTTTCATATCATGATCATGCACTAGTAGGTGAGATCCACAACAAAACTATTTGGAGAAGAAAGAAGGACAATGGAGCCGCATGAAGGAGCATTCAAATCATACCTTTGGTTTGCTTAATTTCTAGTTTTGAATGTTTTTATTTCATGTCTCTATTGAGTGTTGTTTAGGATAGATCATTGCAATTGTGCTTTCGTGATTGAGCTAATGGTTAGTATGTTTATCTTGCTTGTGATGATTTCCTATTTCCTATGCTACATTAATTGGTGAACCCGACGTGAACACTAACCATCTAATCCCTTTATTGTGTCTTTGAGTGCTTTTGAGTTGATTTGCAGGCCAAAAAACCCAAAAACAGGGTCGTGCAGGGTTTTCTGGAGACTTCTGCACCTGTGTGAAGCAACCTGCGCCTGTGTTGAGCATTCTGCGCCTGTGTTGAAGACATTCTGCGCCTGTGTCATGACTTCTGCGCCTATGTAAAGTCCAGAACAGAGGTAAAAATGCAGTATTTTACTTGAAATTTGTTTAGTTTTTGCATTCTATTTTCTATGTTTTGGTTTTTGGTACTAATTATCTGTGCAGAATCTTGGCATACGCATGGCAAAGACAAACAAATCAAACTACTAACATGCTTTATGCAGAATCGATAGTCAAAGACAACAAATCAAACTTCTAACTTGGGTTTTGCAGGTTGCCTTGGAGAAACAACTAAACTTGGTGTTTGTCATTAATGTTTTAGGCACCTAGTGATTTTTAAATAGGTTGGAATGAACATGTTTTTTCTTTGATTGTTGAGTGTGACATTGGAGTAGGAGAGTATGCTCTCATCCTTCTTAGGGTGATCAGAAATCCAGATCTTCAATACCATGCTCATGTCTTTGATTGTGTGTCTCCTTTAGAGGGCCTGCCTTCCCGACCACTTTGCTTTTGCAAGCAAGTGATAATCGTGAGAAGGGAACGACCCAAAGTGAGTACGGCTAGAATACCTTGGCATTCTAACTCACTATAACAAAATACCCGATGAGCGAAAGCTTTGAAGGAAGTGTTACGTGGGAATTGCAGTTACTTGGGAAGTGATGACCCTTGAACTCTTTCTCATATCAACATCTAAGTAGGGCCTCTTGGTCTAAATCGTGCTTGCGTGACTACATTTGTTTGGTATCTTGATGGGCTTAATGTCTCAATCACGCTTGCGTGACATCAAGGAGTAACGCTTAACAGAAATCCTTACTACACACCTTGTTTTGTAGAGGCCAAAAACCCTTCTAGTTGCTTGAGAAGGACAAGTTCGGATACTTGGAAGAGATACTAAGTTCGCCATGGGGAGATTTCCATGGGAACTGATGCTTGGCTGCCCTAAGAAGTGAGTGTCGTGGAGGGGAGCCCGTGGGGTCAAGCATCTATGTATTCTCCTTGAATCCCATAATGAGTCTACCTCTCAAGTACCTAATGTCTTTGCCTACCATAAGAAATGTGGAAATGAGCATGATTGTCTTGAGTCTAAGTTGCAATATCTTGTATTCTTTACTTGTCAAAAGTTGAATTGCATCCCATTTCAAAAATCAAAACAAATTGATCCAACATAAGATTAAACACAAGAGACATTCATCCAACAAAGGTTCAACAAGATTCAAAAAACTCATCTTCAAACATGGTTGTCAAATATTGTTCAAAACCTTGTCTCAACAAGCATGTCACTTACATTTAGGTTCATCCTAGGTTGCATTTTGCAAAGTTCATTGTCAAGTACCAAGGTTAGGTTTCACCTAAGTCATACTCTTTTCAATAAAAGTCATCCATTTGCATATGTCCTCTTGCATTAAAGTCATACCATTGTCATACATTGCTTACCCTAGGTCTCTTCATTAAGCTTAGGTCATTATCATATCATATTAGGTCACTTGCATATTAATTGTCCCTTTGCATATAGTGCCAAAACTAGGTTTTGCCATACTTGAGTAATCCAAATCTTTGATAAACCCTAAGTCATTGTTAGGAGATCTAGACCTTATTAAATCTTTTGTCCTTTTGTCATCAATATCATTTGGTCAAACCTAGCTTAGTATCCAAGCATATAGGAGAGACTTTGTCATTTTGTCCTTTTGTCACTTAAGTCCTTTTGTCCTTTGAGGTCTAGATATCATTCCAATTTCCTAAGGGTCCCTCTCTTATATTTGCATTCAAAAAGTTTGTCAAAATCTTCAAAAACAACCAAAAACATAGATTGCATTTTCATCTATTTAAGTTTGCACTTAGTTGCATATCATACATTATCTTTGAAAATTCCAAAAACATTGCATTTGCACAAGTGACATGCCTGTTGAGACAAGATCAAAATCTAAAAAGATGGGCGAACCAACGTATCAACCCATGGACAACATAGCAAATTCACAGTTTCAAACTAGTCAAACAGCACAAATTGAAGGTTCATCAAACACATCTCTACCACCATATGGAACGGTTCAACTTGGACCACCTCCATTATATGAACCAGTGTTTGTACCTATGAAACCAGGACATGGGAGTGTTCCACCAACTCCAAGAGGAAGTGCGCCTTTCAATTTGAATCAACCAAACTGGCAACATGACATTCAAACTCAAACATTATATGAAGAACAAACTCTTTCGCAAGGATTTGGTTCAGATCAAGGCATTCAACAAGAAACGAATCCAAATGTCCAACCAGATTCTTCATCTGATTCTGATGCTTCTGATGATGTTGACATGTTCCTTCAAGATCCAAAGATAACAAAAAAGATGGATAAGTTCTTGAACAAGGTCTTTAAGATGTTTCCACAAAAGTATCTTAACATGATGAGTAATGTGACCTCTTCAAGTGACCAAATCAATGTGCAAGAACAACAAAGCGGTGAGTTGTTAAGTTTTTCCCTGCATCCAAATGAAGAAAATGCACAACAAGCAACTCAACCTACATTGATGAGTAAACGTGCTTCAAAGGCATTGACAGTGACTATTCCTCAGAAGTCACCATTTGAGACAATAAATAATCAACTATTCAACACAACACCTGTAACACAAGATCAAATAAAGACCACACCGATATTGACAGCTGTCCCTCAACAAGAAGTGGTTCCTTACATGCAAAAAGTTGGATCAAAATCTAAGATGCAAGAAAGTTTCACAACTGGAATGCCTAATGTCACCAATGTCCAAAATAATTCCACGATGCAACAAAGTTCTTATGTCCCGTTAAGTTCAATATCTTTGCCGAACACTATTGCGACAAATCCTTCGATAATGGTGACACAAAGAGCTACAGATAGTGGTTTGCACCAACAACAATTGTTGCAACAATTGAGTAATATACAAAAGGTACAATCGAATGTGCAAACAAGTAATGTGCAACAACAACAATTTCGCAATTGACAACGAATTGCAGCGCCTTTGGCACCATTACAAGTTAATGCAAGTGCTATACCCCATCCTAAGGAGAAGCAACGAAAACCATCTAAACAAAGTTTTTTACAAATGATGGGATATACACCACGACAACAATTGGCACAAAGTCAACAAATTCCGATTCGTCAGCCTCAACACCAACATGTGCCACAATATGTGCCAAGGCAAACAAGCTATCCTACTTCACAACCGCAATTGGCGCCTGTGCAATATCAACAACCTACTCAATTGCAATATCAACCTAGGCTCCAAGAAGCACAACGACAAGGTCAATATCAAGGCATAGCACAACCGCAACAACAAGCGATGTATCAAGAATTTTATATGCCGGAGACACCAAAAACGGCCATTTCAGAGTATCAACAACCGATCGAAAATGCGATGTATCGACAAAGAATACCAACCGGGATTAATGATGGACCTCCACAATCTGATACAATTGCGCAACAACTTGAGAAGTTGCAATGAAAAGTTGACGCATTAGAAACTAAAGGAACAAAGAAGTTGTATACAGATCAAGATTTATGTCCTAATCCTTTTGACAAGAGTGTATACATGCCTCCATTCCCTGAGCATTTTGAGGCACCTAATTTTGAGAAATATAAAGGGAATGGCAATCCAAAAGATCACATTTGAGCATTTTTCACGGCATGTACTGAGGTAAGTTATGAGGACACCTATTTAATGTGCTTATTTGCACGAAGTCTCACGGGACAAGCTATGGATTGGCATTCACATCTGCCAGGGAATATAAAAACTTGGTCGGAATTGGCTCAAAAGTTTTTATCTCATTTTGCGTTCAACATCGACAGTGATGTGACCATGTCAGATTTATGCAACACCAAGCAAAAGCAAGGTGAATCATTAGTGACTTTCTTGCAACGATGGCGAAGCTTGTATAGTCATTCTTCTCTTGATATACCCGAAGAACAACAAGTGAATCTATTTATCCAGAATTTGGTCCCAGAAATGATGTATGAGCTAAAATTGAAAGTCCTAGTACTATAGAGAAACTCATTAAGAAAGGAATGAGCATTGAAACGGCTCTTGTAGCTAAAGGAATTATCAAGCTCAATAAAGACAATGACAACACCAATTATTCGGGGGATAGAAACAAATTTTGGTATAAGAACAAGAATGTCACTAATGATGGAGTTGTTGATGCAAGAGCGGTAAATGCAAATCAACCCCCATTCACGATCAAGAAATTGAGTGTTCCTAATATGTCCACTATGGAACAAAATCAAGCACCAATGAGCAATGTTACTCAATAGCTGCAATATCAACATCATGCTCAACAACAGCATACTCAACAATATAACCAACAACAAGGCCAACAGCAAAACCAGTAGTGCAAACCTTTCCGATCGCGAGATGGGCCTCCTCGACAATTTACGCCATTAGGAGAGCCTATTGAATCAGTAATGAGACAATTGATACAAGCAAAATTTATTAAGCTACCAGATATCAAGGCAGAACTAGCAGTAAAACCGCATTGGTGGAATGATAATGCGTACTGTGAGTATCATCGGTCCAAAGGACATAAAACTGCATCATGTTTTCAATTGAAACATATGATTCAAGATTTATTAGAGCAAGGAGTAATTGAGGTAGATCCACCCCATCCGACCTCTAACACTAATCATACTATTTTCAAAACTCCTTTGCTTGATCATGACAAGGGTAAAGCGTCTTCTTCCAACTCTGCCCAAACGGCCAATTATGCAAATATTGGTTATAACAATGTCATTAATTGTTTTCATGCATCAAATGAGTATGTTTCTACCTTGAGAACAAAGGGACAAGATCCTTCTTGCGCAGTCACCACTCGTCGATCCAAAATAGTCCTGAAAGGAGCTCCTGCAGCTCCTCCCAAGCCAACTCCTGCAAGTCAGTATAATCTTTTGGATCATCTAGGAAAGACACCTGCACAAATATCAATCCTTGAGTTACTGAAAATGTTTCCCATGCATCGTGCAGTCCTGGATAAAGCTTTAATTGAGTCCACTGTCCCGACAGATATTGATGTTGACCAGTTTCAAGCCCGGATTGGACATTTAGCTGTTTCCCAAAATGTCGCATTTTCTGACAATGATATCTCACCTGATAAGCTCCCTCACAATGATCCTTTACACCTTGAAGTCTTTGTTCATAACTACAAAATCCGACGAGTCTTGATAGATGGCGGAGCAGGTCTTAATATTTGTACTTTGAGAGTGGTTATTGGCCTTGGATATACAGAAAATGACATTGATGCTTCTAAAAGAATAACAATCAAAGCATATGATGATGTTGAGCGCCCATCCAAAGGGATAATTACATTGCCTATCAGAGTTGGTCCAGTGACAGAAAACACTTTCCTGCAAGTCCTCGACCTTGATCTCCCTTATAATATGATCCTTGGCGGTCCATGGATCCATGCAATGAAAGCAGTTCCATCCACCTATCATCAATGTTTAAAATATCCTTACAATGGAATTGAGATAACAATTCCAGGGGATCCTAATCCATTTCAATTTTGTGCTACTCTAAAGGATACCCCTCAGCAGCAAGTCCCAGTCAATAGAGAGGCCAAATTACATAGCTATGTGGATCCTAATCAATTGTTAGATGTTGTCAAAGGAAAATTGAAGATACAAGACCAAGGATGTGGAGAATATTCAATGGATCAGACATTCCTCATCGGGAATTTGCCAATATCTCCAAAATCATATGGCAAACCGCATTTATTGCAAAAGGAACCTAAGGTCATTATTCAATATCAGCCTCCTACTACATTTACAAGATGGGGAGAACTTGACAAAGAAACTGTAGATGATGATGTCATAGATTGGCTTTATAAAGATCCAACTGAGACCCCACCTGTCAAATTGCCAGTGGAATGCTACAGCAAAGGATTTACTACGTTGCAAAAGAAAGGATATGATGGTTGCAGTGGCTTAGGCCTGAACAACAATGGAAGGCTAGAACCTGTCATACCCAAGAGGCGACCTCCAACTTTAGGGTTAGGTTTTGTACCGTTGCGAATTGGATCCACATCTACCAAAGTGCCCACGTGTCGAAAAGGGCGTGACTCTGACGATGAAATAACACCTGAGGATACCCGACCCGAGACTGATTCCAATGAATGGGAGTGGAGTTCTTTTTCTTCTAGCTCCTATGCCCTTAACAATATTTTCATTGACCCTGATAATTTGCCTATGGAAGACAAACACGAAATAACTCTGCTTCCTAAAACATGTCCTCATGCTTGGATAGAGACATTTTGGGATCCAAGCTCCGAATCCGATACAAGTAGTTTGGATAGTGACACCACAAATGTTCATATTTTTACCATATCAGCCCTCTCTCTCCTTACAATTGATGATGACATGCCCCTCATCTACCCCCAGCTTATCCAACATGACCAACAAGAACTGCTCACATTGGACTGTTTTCAAAATGACGAAGCACTTGCAGAATTCCTTGGACTACGGGAAGGCATACCACAAGGTGATCATAAGGTAGGATTTGCTATTGACCTAGATTCCACAGCATATTTTGGGGAGTCAACTCCCTCTTCTAGTCATCAAAATGAAAAAAGAAAAGAAATAGTAAAAAATCAAAAGAATAGATCTTTGAGTGAAAACCGTAAGGCACTCTCTGATCATACAAAAGTCAAAATAAAAGACGTACTTGCGGGTGAAAACCTCTCTGAGGTGCCCAAAGGTGGAAGAGTGGACATACCCCTATCAAGTCAGGACAAATCAACATTGCTAGTGGAAATGACCGAGGAAATCAATTTGGGTACACCTGACAACCCTAAGGTCATTCATTTTGTCGCTTCTCTCTCACAACAGGAAAAAATAGATTTTGTCAATTTCTTTCTTGAGAAGAAGATCAACTTTGCATGGTCCTATGCAGATATGCCTGGCCTCGATCCAGAATCGGTTCTTCATCATTTGCCACTAAAAGCTGATGCCAAGCCTGTCAAACAGAAACTTAGAAAGATGCATCCTCAGGTGGCTCTTTTGGTCAAAGTGGAACTAAAAAAATTACTAGATGTGGGCTTCATCAGACCCATTGATTATGCAGACTGGATTTCAAATTTAGTACCAGTTAGCAAAGTAACTGGGGGCATCAGAATCTGCACAGATTTTAGGGATCTCAATAAAGCATGCCCTAAGGATGATTTTCCATTGCCAAACATAGACATCATAGTGGACATGACTGCTGGATATGAGATGCTCTCATTGATGGATGGTTTCTCCGACTATAACCAAATTCGCATTGCTCCTGAAGATCAGCATAAGACAACATTCACCTGTGCTTGGGGTACCTACTGTTGGAATGTGATGCCCTTCGGTCTTAAAAATGTAGGCGCAACATATCAAAGAGCAATGACGACAAATTTTCATGATTTCATGCACACTTTGATGGAGGACTATGTTGATGACTTGTTATGCAAATCTGTCACTAGAGATAGTCATCTAGCCATCCTGGGCCCGATCTTTGACCGAATGGAGACCTACAAACTCAGGCTCAATCCAAAGAAGTGTGTCTTTGGTGTCACAGCTGGCAAATTACTAGGATACATTGTTTCTCACCGAGGCATTGAGGTCGACCCTACCAAAGTCAAAGCAATAATGGATATGCCTCCACCTTCAAACCTCCGGCAATTAAGAAGTCTGCAAGGAAAGCTCTAGTCAATTTGCCGCTTCATAGCTCAGTTGGCTGACAAATGTCATCCATTCCAGCATCTATTGCATAAAGGTGTCGCTTTCAAATGGACTAAGCAATGTCAATCAGCCTTTCAAGCTCTCAAAGAATATTTGCTGTCACCGCCTATTCTAATGCCTCCAATAGAAGGAAAGCCATTTTTATTGTATATTTCTGCAACTGAAACGATATTAGGAGTTCTCTTGGCCCAACAAGATGAGAATGGCAAAGAGCGAGCCATTTACTATATCAGCCGGACACTGGTAGGCTATGAGCTAAATTATTCAACTATTGAAAGGGCATGCTTAGCAGTGGTATTTGCAACGTAGAAACTTTGACATTATATGCTAAGCCACCAAACATCGTTGGTTACAAAAATTGATCCCTTAAAATATTTGCTTAGCCGAGCAGCTTTGACGGGTCGCCTAGCAAAATGGGTCATGATTCTTAGTGAATTTGACATTGAGTATATGGAGCGAAAGGCAATAAAAGGACAAGTCATAGCAAATCAACTTGCAGAGGCTCCTATTTCTGATGATCATCCCATGTTGACCGATTTTCCAGATGAATCAGTCTTTGCTCTCACATCCTCTAATGAATGGAAGTTATACTTTGATGGGTCCCATACCAGGTTCGGGTCCAGAGCAGGCATCTTGTTTGTCACCCCTCAAGGTGACGCTATTCCAAAGTCTTACAAAATAACTTTCCACTGTACCAATAACATTGCAGAGTATGAAGCACTGGTTACAGGACTCCGAGTAGCAGTCCACTGGAACATCACGCATTTGCAAGTCTATGGAGATTCTCAATTAGTCATCCGACAAGTGAATGATGACTACGAAACAAAAGATGAAAAGCTTATTCCCTATAAGCACATGGTAGATTTCTTCAAGACCAAATTCACGGCTATCCATTTCAATCAAGTTCCAAGAATGCAAAACAAGTCGGCAGATGCGATGGCTACAATTGCTTCCATGTTGAATATGCCAAACAATATGGACAAATGTGAATTTTTAGTTGAACAATTGCTGGTTCCTTCTTTTGACATTCCGACGGCGGATGTGATGTGCGTTCTTGTTGGTCCCAACTCCTCATGGTACAATGATGTCTATCAATATTTAAAATCCCAAACCTTACCACCCAACCTTTCCGCTAACCAACGCCGAGCCTTTATCCGACAGACAGCCAAATATGTCATCATCGCCGACACCCTTTACCGTCGTTCCTTTGACCATACCCTCCTCAAGTGTTTAGATTCTGACGAAGCACAAACGACTTTACACGAGGTTCACGATGGTATATGTGAGGGCCATTTCAATGGTCTAAGCTTAGCCAAAAAGTTGATTCGTGCTGGGTATTATTGGCCCACTCTGGAAAAAGATGTTCATGATTTTGTTAAGAAGTGCTACAAATGCCAGATTCATGGAAACTACATTCATGCACCAGCCCAAGAGCTTCATTCTGTCATATCTCTATGGCCCTTTTCTCAATGGGGATTGGATCTTATTGGCAAGATTCACCCGACATCTGCAAATGGACACAAGTTCATCATTACAGCCACAGAGTATTTTACAAAATGGATCGAGGCTATCCCCATGACCTATATCACGGGTGTCCAAATTTCAAAATTCTTGCTGAATTATATCATATGCCGGTATGGGGTTCCCCTTGCCATAGTCACAGATAATGGTCGTCCCTTCAAGAATAAAGATGTTAAAGAACTCTACGAAAAGTTTCATATCCAACACCATTTCTCCAGTCCATACTATCCACAGGGGAATGGTCAAGCCGAAGCATCCAATAAAACCATTATCAAGATCCTAAAGAAGGTTGTCAATGATGCTGGTCGAGATTGGCATGTACAATTGAATCCAGCACTATGGGCCTATCGCACTTCTATCCGCACACCCACTGGCGCCACACCTTATTCCTTGGTGTATGGTGCGGAAGCTATTTTACCTTTGGAGGTGGAGATTCCTTCCTTACGTGTTTCCTTGCAACATCTGATTGATGATGAGACACACAGAGTCTCTCGACCGCATTAGCTTGAGATGTTAGATGAGAAACGTCAGACAGCTCTGACACATTTGCAAGCATATCAAAACCGTCTCCGTCGCTCTTATAATAAGAAGGTCAAAGGGCGACACTTCGAAGTGGGAGACCTGGTTTTAAAGGCAAACCCTAAGAATGCACAGTCTACTGACATCATCAAAGGTAAATTTGAACCTAATTGGGTTGGTCCTTTCATAGTAACTGCAGCATATGGCTCGGGGGCATATCAGCTTGCTACCCTAGAAGGTGAACCTCTATCCGATCCTATAAACAGCATGCATCTTCGCAAGTACTGGGCATAATTTTCTATCAGTACTTCTTCAAATATGATCTTGAAAAAATACAAAAAAAAATCAAAAAGAGAAAAAATACAAAAAAAGTGAAAAAAAGTGAAAAAAAGAGAAAAAGAAAAAGAGCAAAAAGTAAAGAAAAATAATTCGCCCACTGGTGAAAACCTGGCAAACAGGCGCTTTGGGCAAGTACCTTGGTGAAAACCTGGCAAACAGGCGCCATGTGTAAAATGAGATCGTTGCTCCGTCATCTATCATGACCTCTAAGCTATGCTTTTTCTCGGCCGGTTTCTCACGTCTATCTTTGTCTTGACCCAATGTTCTATTCCAGGCCTGTTATTGGTCAACATCATTGTCTTGCATACCCCGGTTTCTTATACATATGTTTTGGTCCCGGTCTATGTATGTCTTTCAGATGCGCATTGGGTGTGTTTCCCTTGTCATGATCGATCACTGGAACTTAAAAATCAAATAATGTCCTGAAATAAAAACAAAAAAAATCACAAAATGTCCTGAAATAAATTCAAAAAAAATTGGAAAATGTCCTGAAATAAATCTCAATTTTTTTTTTAAAAATGTCCTGAAAAAATCTCAAAAACATTTAAAAATGTCTTGAAAAAATAAAAAAAATCAAAAAACGTCTTGAGATAATCCCTAAAAAGTCATAAAAAGTCCTGAAAAAATGAACAAATTTTTTTTCAAAACATTAAAATCCAAATTGTATCAATTTTAACACATTAAATAGAAAAATTACTTAAAATCATGAAATTTCTACAATTCTTTCTCATTTATTTCATGTGGTTTCTAGGTTCTTGTGTCAAGTGCCAGTGTGCCTCAATTTTTTCTATCTATTTAGTCATCTTTGTCCCCTAATATCTTCACTTTTTTTTCTCTTACTTTCATATTCTGATGATAGATCAAAGAGTTTTATCCAAAATGTTGGCAATAAAAATTACATAATCAAATTCCAAAAAAACATAATTGATCATAAACTTCTTTAGGGGAAGAGCACACATCCTAACTTGGCGCTTCTAAAAATCCTACGTGGAAATTTCAAATCACTCCCAATTTTTTTATAGTAGCTTACTTAGGCAAGTCCCCTTCGTGCAAAAGAGGCCCCAATATGGCAAGCCCCCTGCGTGCAAAAGAGGCCCCAATAGTTCTGCAGCTGATATGGTATCACCCGATTGGTTACTTTTTACAATATTAGTACATTTTCTGACAACTATTAGTACATTTCCTAACAACTATTGGTACATTTCCTAACAAAAATTGATATTTTATGTTTCAAACAATTGATACATGCTCAACCACTGGTGCTCTTCCCCTATTTTCTTTACTCTAAATCAAAACTTCCACGAAAAATTTATTTTATCAACTTTTTTTAAATACGAACATTTTTTAAATACTAAAATATTTATTTTATGATTACTCAAACTCTAGTCATAATGCATTGTGAAAATTGCCTTTCTATATATATTGAAAACCAAATAAAAAAGTGTAAAATATTTGGTCAAGATTAGTTCCATTTGCAATAATAATGTCTGAGGGTGAAGTAGGCGGCGGGAAGGAGTCCAACTTACCAAAACAGTAAAAAGTAAAACAAGCATCTAAGTTTAGGTAAATAATAATTTCTACTGTAAAAAATAAAAAAAAGTTAGAGAAACAGTTTACCTTGAGGGAGAAAATCCAGCACATAAAAAAAATTCAATGCACTTTGCCCCTTACTCAAGTAAACCTAAAGTCAAAATAAGCAGAAACAAATAATAATAATGATAATGATAATAATAATAATAATAAATTGGTTTGCTAAATTGCAAAAGTTAACGTCATCTTTTAGAGTTGATTACTAATTTTATGATTTCAGCTCTGTCTAACTTTGAAAGCTCACTAAAGTTAAGAGAATAAACAAAACTCTTATCTCGGAAACCGTGCGTCTATCGTGCAAAACACGCCGGCCGCCGGCATATGTTCCCGGCGACGGGAAGTTGTCCTGTCGCTGTCAGTCAAAAAAATAATTAAAACGAAAGTGACCTTATCACGGGAAGACAGGGACAGTTTTATAAGGACACTGTCATATGTTCGATAAGATAGCGTACTTATCAGATTAGACAGCTACTGAGCACAGTATACGAAAGCGACGGATTGATCAGATCGTAAAACTCAAGTGAAAAAAAAAACAGTGTTTTTACTCGAGACAGTTGAAAAAAGTAACAGCAGGGGAAGGAATGAATGCGTGGAAAATCGGGGTAGGTGATGGCTAAGCATAGAGAATTAATAACCTAATGGGGTTTTGTTAAGGCCTAATTTAGAGGATTAATGGACTAATCAGCCTTAATGTACTTTAATGCGCGTGTAGATGGGTATATCAGTAATTATTTTTTGAAGAAATTATCATGAGATTTGATCATTTTATAGATCGGGTGTGGGGGAAGAGACTATACCCACAATTTATAATAATGCCGATTGGGCAGGCAGAGGCATTGTACTGTACTGTTTGGTTTAAGGCATGTTTTGTTTATTTATTATTATTACTTCTTTTTTTTAAAAAAATTGAGTGTTTTGTGTTTTGTCGTTGTAGAGGCAGTTCAATGCTCCTGTTGATGGGTGTGCTGTCATCTA
Source organism: Cryptomeria japonica (assembly GCF_030272615.1). NCBI lineage: Eukaryota > Viridiplantae > Streptophyta > Pinopsida > Cupressales > Cupressaceae > Cryptomeria > Cryptomeria japonica. Next base: position 27,530,781 of record NC_081412.1, read on the forward strand.
CTTTTGTGCCCTTATATATAGTTGTCTTTTTGGCTCTCCTCCTCCTGATTTTTTGTTCAAGTATTGACAGGCGCTTTTCTTTCTTTCTTTCTTTTTCTCTTTCCTAGGGAAGCACGCAGGCAGCAGCAGGAGCAGCAGCATCTGAAGGCATAGATAAATGGGTGAATGAGATAATAACTGGTGTTCAACACAAACTTGTGGCAGAGATTCAGACCATTATTCCAGCAGTCTATGGGAGGAAACTGCATTTTCCATATTCAGATCCCCCACAGACAAACTGTACAAGGTCTACAGAGTGTAGACAGTCCTGTTTTTTCTCAGCAGTGGTAGCGGATTTTACTGGCCTCTTGACCTGATTAAATAACAAATTAGGGTTTGGGTCTAGTTGGGTGTGAGGGATATATATAGATCTGTGTGTTTTATTGGGTTTGTTGCACTGGAGGCAGGGGGAGCAGACATGACCTCTTTGAGCAGGGAACTGGTGTTCCTAATCTTGCAGTTTCTGGATGAAGAGAAGTTCAAGGAAACTGTACACAAGTAAGTTTTTATTAAAGGCGAAAGATACCCAACTTTATTTTAATGGATTTTCTTGTATTTTTTTAACCTTTTTCAATCTGTTTTTGCTTGGTTTTGATGTTTTGGGTTTGTGAGTAATTATAGATTGGAGCAAGAATCTGGGTATTTTTTCAACATGAAGTACTTTGAGGATCAAGTGCAAGCAGGGGATTGGGAAGAGGTGGAAAGATACCTGTCTGGGTTTACCAAGGTGGATGACAATCGATATTCTATGAAAATTTTCTTTGAGATCAGAAAACAGAAATACCTAGAGGCTCTTGACAAGTAAGGTTTTATATTAATTTTTTATTATTTTTTAATTATTTTAAATTCTTAATTTAGATTTATTTTTAATAAATATATTAAATTTTTTTGTTTTTTGATATCAACAGAATGTGATTTTTGTTTGTTTTTAGATATTTATATTTCTGGGTTCGTGAATATTAGAATGATGAGTTAAATTTTTATTTTTGTAGAAAGTTTATATTTTTAGTATATAATATAACAGATATTTACAAAATGTTTGGAAGATGTTGTATATTTTTTTTTCAGATATTTGTTTTGGGCAACAGCCTTAAAGATTCATTGATTTTTGTTTAGTTGGATTTTTTAGATATCTAAGAATTTTCGAAAGATGGTGGCTGTTATTGGTTATAGAATAATGATTCTAGATGGTGTGTATTATTAGGCAAGATCGGGCTAAAGCTGTGGACATACTGGTGAAGGATCTCAAAGTATTTTCCTCTTTCAATGAAGAGTTATTCAAAGAGATCACACAGCTTCTTACTCTAGAGAACTTCAGGTACCATGCTTGCTTCAATGTCATTTTTACATTGGGTGTTCCCTTAGGGGATTACAATAACTGTTTTTGTTTTCTCTAAATATGTTTTGGATTAGAATAACTGTTTTTGGATAGGGCATATCGAGTGTTTTCTAATGGATAGATTGATATTCAAATGGATTAAAACTCTCATGGGGGGGTGAATGCAACTTCATTTTGTTGAAGCATTTTGTTTTTACAACAGCATTCATATTGGGAATGATTAACAGCCAAGGGTTTTTTAAATTCAGGCTTGTCATGGATTTGTATTTCTTAGAAAATGAATTTTAAGAGTGTTGGCTATAATTCATACAGGGAAAATGAGCAGCTGTCTAAATATGGGGAGTCAAAATCTGCTAGAAACGTTATGCTGATGGAGCTTAAGAAATTGATAGAGGCCAATCCTCACTTTCGGGACAAGCTCCAATTTCCTGGCCTTAAAGCATCTCGTCTCAGAACACTCATAAATCAGAGGTAAGCTGTTATTAGCTGAGTTAGTGTAAGAGTTCCCAATGTTATAGTTAAGGAAACTGACATGAGAGGGCTGAATAATATTTACTGAATTACATAGTCTGTAAGGGTTTATGTGAAACAGGGATTTAGTTAAGGTTATTGTATACTGAAGTTTGGTACTGGCTTTCTCTGTCCTTAGTCTTAATTGGCAGCATCAGCTCTGTAAGAACCCTCGACCCAATCCCGACATCAAGACACTTTTTGTAGATCATACATGTGCACCTCCTAATGGAGCTCGAGCACCAACTCCTTCAAATAATCCTCTTGTGGGAGCCCTCCCAAAAGGAGCAACCTTTCCTATTGCACCTCATGGTGTGAATCAACTGGTACCAAACTTTCACTCATTTAGTTTTTGCCTTTCCGCAATTCTTTTATTTCATTTGATTTAATGATTTTTCCTTATTGATGCTATAACAAGGAAAGCTCTTATTGATTTGATTTCAGCCATTTCAACCCACGGGTGCTCCTCCTGCTTCTCTGGGGTGGATGGCAAGTCCAAATCCTGCTGCTCCACATCCTGCAGTAGCTGCTGGGCCTGTATCTCTTACACCACCTCCAAATGCAGGTGAATTTACTTGACAACAATCCTGTGACATGGCCGCTTGAAGCATAAGTTGTGTTTTGAATTAAAAGAAGCTTTTCACTAACTCAATGGCATGGGAAATAACTATTATTTCCAATGAGATATATTGGATAACATTGTCCATTTTAGATGTATAAAGTCATGAAAGATTATCTGATCTTCAATACAATTTTCCAATATAGATAGAAAATTCAATCTTCTAATTCTTTTTTTTTGTATCAGCTGCTTTTCTAAAGCGACCTAGAACTCCACCTTCAAATGGCGCTGCAGTTGACTATCAGTCTGCTGATTCTGAGCATCTTATGAGGCGCATTCGAACTGGACAATCTGATGAGGTGTGTATAAGTATCTGTTGCAATTTATTTTTTGCACTAACAAGTGTAGTGGTGATTGCATGAAGAATAGTTTTCAAATTTTCTAAGTGCTGAAACTTCCTGTTTGCTGTTTTCTTACAAGGTGGGCTATTCGGGCCCTCATTCCATGTACTCGCAAGATGATCTTCCCAAAACAGTGGCAAAAACTCTTAATCAGGGTTCAAATGTCATGAGCATGGATTTTCATCCTCAGCAGCAGACAATTCTATTAGGTAAATGCCCACATTAATTGAAGTTGAGTTATTCTTTCAATTTGGAAGACGCAACTTTGGTTTTTTAAGTACAGAGATTCTAAATCCATCTTGGAAATTTGGATTCAGTTGGAACAAATGTTGGAGACATTGCAATTTGGGAGGTAGCGTCTAGGGAAAAGTTAGCTCAAAGAACCTTTAAAGTTTGGGACATTTCTGCCTGCTCAATGCCAATGCAGGTAGTTATAGTTTAATGGGCTTGAATTTTAATTTTGATTAATAAACATGAAAACTATTTGCTGCAGAGGATATTTTGTTTTGTTTGGGTATAATGTTATATAATCTTTCTGTCATTCTGTCATATTGTCTTAGGCGGCCCTATTAAAAGAACCAGCTGTATCAGTGAACCGTTGTATCTGGAGCCCAGATGGACAAGTACTTGGTAAGTGAGTCTGTTATTTGTATTCTCAAGGAAAATACTTAAATAACTTGACCTCAGTGTATTGCCACTAATAAATTTTGTAAATGATATTGTTTCAAGTTGAATTGTATTTGCTTGGGTCATGATTCCTTCTATTGATATATTAACACACTTACATATGTGTCTTGTAGGTGTTGCATTCTCCAAGCATGTTGTCCACATATATTCTTATCATGGGGCAAATGATTTGAGGCAGCATCTAGAGGTTTGTTTGCATTCGTAAAAGACTTATATGCAGCTTGTGGGTTTGTGATATCACTAGTATTTATTTACTTTCATAAAATCCATGCAGATTGATGCACATGTTGGAGGTGTGAATGATATTGCATTTTCTCACCCTAGCAAGCAGCTATGCATTATTACATGCGGGGATGACAAAACTATCAAGGTAATCTAATCTGTCAGACATATCAACTAAACTAATTTTTAGCATTCAGTTTATGTGAGATCAGAATTAGATCCTTCCTCTCTGTGCTGTAGGTATGGGATGCAGCAGCTGGTAGGAAGCAATATACATTTGAAGGCCATGAAGCACCTGTTTATTCAGTTTGCCCTCACCATAAAGAAAGTATCCAGGTACTTATTTTCTGAAAACCTGATTGTTATATTGACACGGCAATTGAATGTTTCTGCTCTTTGCTTTGGTGTTTGATTTCCTCCCAATGTTGACTCAATGGCCATCACTGTGTGGAAGGTAGATTGA